>NW_017189516.1:21985987-22167563 GCF_001704415.2 Capra hircus
CACAAAAAGGGTGTATAAACTCGAACCCCAAACAATAAAGTAAATGGCAATGGGATCATACTTATCAATAATTACCTTAAATGTAAATGGGTTTAATGCCCCAACCAAAAGACAAAAACTGGCTGAATGGATACAAAAACAAGACCCCTATATATGTTGTCTACAAGAGACCCACTTTGAAACAAGAGACACATACAGACTGAAAGTGAAGGGCTGGAAAAAGATATTCCACGCAAATAGAGACCAAAAAAAAAAAAAAAAGCAGGAGTAGCAATACTCATATCAGATAAAATAGACTTTAAAACAAAGGCTGTGAAAAGAGACAAAGAAGGACACTATATAATGATCAAAGATCAATCCAAGAAGATATAACAATTATAAATATATGTGCACCCAACATAGGAGCACCGCAATATGTAAGACAAATGCTAACAAGTGTGAAAGGGGAAATTAACAATAACGCAATAATAGTGGGAGACTTTAATACACCACTCACACCTATGGATGGATCAACTACACAGAAAATTAACAAGAAACACAAACTTTGAATGATACAATAGACCAGTTAGACCTAATTGATATCTATAGGACATTTCATTCCAAAACAATGAATTTCACCTTTTTCTCAAGCACACACAGAACCTTCTCCAGGATAGATCACATCTTGGGCCATAAATCTAGCCTTGGTAAATTCAAAAAAATGAAATCATTCCAAGCATCTTTTCTGACCACAATGCAGTAAGATTAGATCTCAATTACAGGAGAAAAACTATTAAAAATTCCAACATATGGAGGCTGAACAGCACGCTTCTGAATAACCAACAAATCAAAAAAGAAATCAAAATATAAATAGAAACGAATGAAAATGAAAACAGAACAATCAAAACCTGTGGGACACTGTAAAAGCAGTGCTAAAGGGAAGGTTCATAGCAATACAGGCATACCTCAAGAAACAAACAAACAAAAAAGTCAAATAAATAACCTAACTCTACAGCTAGAGCAACTAGCAAAGGAAGAAATGAAGAACTGCAGGGTCAGTAGAAGGAAAGAAATCTTAAAAATTAGGGCAGAAATAAATGCAAAAGAAAAAAAAGAGACCATAGCAAAAATCAACAAAGCCAAAGCTGGTTCTTTGAGAAGATAAATAAAATTGTCAAACCATTAGCCAGACTCATCAAGAAACAAATGGAGAAAATCAAATCAATAAAATTAGAAATGAAAGTGGAGAGATCACAACAGACAACACAGAAATACAAAGGATCATAAGAAACTACTATCAGCAATTATATGCCAATAAAACTGACAACTTGGAAGAAATGGACTGATTCTTAGAAAAGTACAACTTTCCAAAACTGAGCCAGGAAGAAATAGAAAATCTTAACAGATCCATCACAAGCACGGAAATTGAAACTGTAATGAGAAATCTTCCAGCAAACAAAAGCCCAGGTCCAGACGGCTTCACAGCTGAATTCTACCAAAAATTAGAGAAGAGCTAACACCTATCCTACTCAAACTCTTCCAGAAAATTGTAGAGGAATGCAAACTTCCAAACTCATTCTATGAGGTCACCATCACCCTAATACCAAAACCTGACAAAGATGTCACAAAAAAAGAAAACTACAGGCCAATATCACCGATGAACATAGATGCAAAAATCCTTAACAAAATTCTAGCAATCAGAATGCAACAACACATTAAAAAGATCATATATCATGACCACGTGGGCTTTATCCCAGGGATGAAAGAATTCTTCAATATCTTCAAATTAATCAATGTAATACACCACATAAACAAATTGAAAAATAAAAAGCATATGATTATCTCAATGGATGCAGAGAAAGCCTTTGACAAAATTCAACATCCATTTTTGATAAAAACCCTCCAGATAGCAGGACTAGAATGAATATACCTCAACATAAATTAAAGCTATATATGACAAACCCACAGCAAACATTATCCTCAATGGTGAAAACCTGAAAACATTTCCCCTGAAGTCAGGAACAAGGCAAGGGTGCCCACTCTCACCACTACTATTCAATACATTTTTGGAAGTTTTGGCCACAGCAATCAGAGCAGAAAAAGAAATAAAAGGAATCTAGATTGGAAAAGAAGTAAAACTTTCACTGTTTGCAGATGACATGATCCTCTACATAGAAAACCCTAAAGACTCCACCAGAAAATTACTGGAGCTAATCAATGAATATAGTAAAGTTGCAGGATATAAAATCAACACACAAAAATCCTTTGCATTCCTATACACTAATAATGAGAAAATAGAAAGAGAAATTAAGGAAACATTTCCATTCACCATTGCAAGGAAAAGAATAAAATACTTAGGAATATATCTACCTAAAGAAACTAAAGAGACTAAAACATGTATAATATCATATAAGAAATGAATCACCAGTCTACGTTCGATGCAGGGTGCAGGATGCTTGGGGCTGGCACATTGGGATGACCCGGAGGGATGGTGTGGAGGGGGAGGTGGGAGGGGGGCTCGGGATTGGGAACACGTGTACACCCGTGCTGAATTCATGTTGATGTGTGGCAAAATCAATACAATATTGTAAAGTAAAATGGGGAGGGAGGTGGGGGGTGGTTCAGGAGTGGGAACACGTGTACACCAGTGGTGGATTCATGTTGATGTATGGCAAAACCAATAAAGTATTGTAAAGTAAAATAAAGTAAAATAAAAAAGAAGAATACCTAAAAGAAATAATTTCAATAAATATTTCCAAATGCTAAAATAATAATAATAATAAATTAAGAAAGAAAAATCTCAAAAAAAGAAAAGAAAGTAAAGACCTATATATAGAAAACTATAAAACACTGGTGAAAGAAATCAAACAGAACACTAATAGACGGAGAAATATACTGTGTTCATGGATCAGAAGAATCACTATAGTGAAAATGAGTATACTACCCAAAGCAATCTATAGATTCAATGCACTCCCTATCAAGCTACCAATGGTATTTTTCACAGAATTAGAACAAATAATTTCACAATTTGTATGGAAATACAAAAAACCTCGAATAGCCAAAGCAATCTTGAGAAATAAGAATGCAACTGGAAGAATCAACCTGCCTGACTTCAGGCTCTACTACAAAGCCACAGTCATCAAGACAGTATGGTACTGGCACAAAGACAGAAACATAGATCAATGGAACAAAATAGAAAGCCCAGAGGTAAATCAACGCACCTATGGACACCTAATCTTTGACACAGGAGGCAAAAATATACAGTGCAGAAAAGACAATCTCTTTAACAAGTGATGCTGGGAAAACTGGTCACCCACTTGTAAAAGAATGAAACTAGATCACTTTCTAATACCATACACAAAAGTAAACTCAAAATGGATTAAAGATATAAATGTAAGATCAGAAAGTATAAAACTCCTAGAGGAGAAAATAGGCAAAACACTCTCAGACATAAATCACAGCAGGATCCTCTATGACCCACCTCCCAGAATATTGGAAATAAAAGCAAAAATAAACAAATGGAACCTAATTAAAATTAAAAGCTTCTGCACAAAAAAAAGAAACTATAAGCTAGGTGAAAAGACAGCTCTCACAATGGGAGAAAATAATAGCAAATGAAGCAACTGACAAAGAATTAATCTCAAAAATATACAAGCAAGGTGAATGAAACTGGAGCCGATTATACAGAGTGAAGTAAGCCAGAAAGAAAAACACCAATACAATATACTAGTGCATATATATGGAATTCAGAAAGATGGTAACGATAACACTGTATGTGAGACAGTGAAAGAGACACAGATGTATAGAACAGTCTTTTGGATTCAGAGGGAGAGGGAGAGGGTGGGATGATTTGGGAGAATGGCATTGAAACATGTATAATATCATATAAGAAACAAATCACCAGTCTAGGTTCGATGCAGGGTGCACGAATCTTGGGCCTGGTGCACTGGGATGACCCAGAGGGATGGTGTGTGTTGGGGTGGGGGTGGGAGGGGGGTTCAGGATTGGGAACACGTGTACACCCATGGCACATTCATATATATATATACACAAGCAACTCTGGAAGCTCAATTCCAGAAAAATAAACGACCCAATCAAAAAAATGGGCCAAAGAACTAAACAGACATTTCTCCAAAGAAGACATACAGATGGCTAACAAACGCATGAAAAGATGCTCAACATCACTCATTATCAGAGAAATGCAAATCAAAACTACAATGGGGTAACATTTCACGCCAGTCAGAATGTCTGCAATCCAGAAGTTTACAAGCAATAAATGCTGGAGAGGGTGTGGAGAAAAGGAAACCCTTTTCCACTCTTGGTGGGAATGCAAACTAGTACAGCCACTATGGAGAACAGTGTGGAGATTCCTTAAAACACTGGAAATAGAACTGCCTTATGACCCAGCAATCCCACTGCTGGGCATACACACCGAGGAAACCAGAACTGAAAGAGACACATGTACCCCAATGTTCATTGCAGCACTGTTTATAATAGCCACGACATGGAAGCAACCTAGATGTCCATCAGCAGACGAGTGGATAAGAAAGTGGTGGTACATATACACAATGGAGTATTACTCAGCCATTAAAAAGGATACATTTGAATCAGTTCTAATGAGGTGGACGAAACTGGAGCCTATTATAGAGAGTGAAGTAAACCAGAAAGAAAATCACCAATACAGTATGTTGCTGTTGCTGCTGCTGCTAAGTCGTTTCAGTGATGTCCGACTCTGGGCGACCCCATAGACGGCAGCCCACCAGGCTCCCCTGTCCCTGGGATTTTCCAGGCAAGAACACTGGAGTGGGTTGCCATTTCCTTCTCCACCAATACAGTATGCTAATGCATATATATGGAATTTAGAAAGATGGTAATTATAACCCTGTATGCGAGACAGCAAAAGAGACACAGATGTATAGAACAGTCTTTTCGACTCTGTGGGAGAGGGTGGGGGTGGGATGATTTGGAAGAATGGCATTGAAACATGTATATTATCATATGTGAAATGAATCACCAGTCCAGGTTCAATGCATGATACAGGATGCTCAGGGCTGGTGCACTGGGATGACCCAGAGGGATGCGATCAGGAGGCAGGTGGGAGGGGGTTGGAATATATGTACACTCATGGTGGATTCATGTCAATGTACAGCAAATCCAATACGATATTGCAAATTAGTAAGCTTCCAATTAAAATAAGTAAATTTATATTGAAAATATAAATAAAATATAGGGGAAAAGATATGCAAATCAATCAACGTGATACACCATATGAACAAATTGAAAGATAAAAACCTCATGATCATTTCAATAGATGCAGAAAGAGCTTTTGGCAAATCCAGCATCCATCTATGACAAAAGTGCTGCAAAAAATGGGCAGAGAAGGAACCTACCTCAACATAGTAAAGGCCATATATGAAAAGCCCACAGTGAACATTATTCTCAATGGTGAAAATCTAAAAGCTTTCCCTCTAAGATCAGGAACAAGACAAGGGTGTGCACTCTCTCCATTATTATTCAGCATAGTTTTGGAAGCCCTAGATATAGCAATTAGAGAAGCAAAAGACATAAAAGGAATATAGATAGGAAAAGAAGAGGTAAAACTCTCACTGTTTGCAGATGACATGATACTATACATAGAAAATCCAAAAGAAATTATCAGAAAACTACTAGAGCTAATCAGCAAATTCAGTAAAGTCATGGGATACAAGGTCAATACATAGAAATCACTTGCACTCATATATACTAACAATGAAAAATCAGAAAGAGAAATTAAGGAGTGAACACCATTCATCATTGCAACAAAAAGAATAAAATATCTAGGAATATGTCTACCTAAGGAAACAAAAGGCCTGTATACTGAAAACTATAAGACACTGATGAAAGAAATCAAAGATGACATAAAAAGATTGAGAGACATTCCATTTTCCTGGGTGAGAAGAATCAATATTGTGAAAATGACTATACTACCAAATGCAGTCTACAGATTCAATGTGTTCCCTACTAAATTACTAATGGTTTTTTCTCACAGAACTAGAACAAAAAAATTTCACAATTCATATGGAAACCCAAAGGACCCCAAAGAGCCAAAGCAGTCTTGAGAAAGAAGAATGAAGCTGGAGGAAACAATCAACCAATCTTCAGACTATACTACAAACCTACAGTCATCAAGACAATATGGTACTGGTACAAAAACAGAAGTATAGACCTATGGAACAAGAGAACCCAGAGGTAAACCCACACACCTATTGGGTACCTTATTTTTGGCAATGGAAATAAGAATATACAATGGGGCAAAGACAGCTTCTTCAATAAGTGGTGCTTTGAAAACTGTACAAGTACATGCAAAAGAATGAATTTAGATCACTACCTAATGCCATATGCAAAGATAAATTCAAAATGGATTAAAGACCTAAATGGAAGACCAGAAACTATTAAAGTCTTAGAGGGGAACATAGGCAGAACACTTGATGACATAAATCAAAGCAAGATCTTCTATGATCCACCTCCTAGAGTAATGGAAATAAAAGTATACAAGTGGGACCTAATTAAACTTAAAAGCTTTTGGACAACAAAGGAAACTACAAACAAGGTGGAAAGACAGCCCTCAGAACGGGAGAAAATAATAGCAAGGGAAACAACTGATGAAGAATTAATTTCCAAAATATACAAGCAGCATATAAAACTCAATACCAAAAAAGCAAACAACCAAATCTAAATGTGGGAAAGGGATCTGAAGAGACATTTCTCCAAAGAAGACATACAGATGGCTAACAAGCACACAAAAAGATGCATTATCAGAAAAATGCAAATCAAAACCGTAATGAGATACCACCTCACACCAGTCAGAATGGCCATCATCAAAAAGTCTATAACCAATAAATGCTGGAGAGGCTGTGGAGAAAAAGGAACACTCTTGCATTGCTGGTGGGAATGTAAATTGATACAGCCACTATGGAAGACAGTATGGAGAGTCCTTAAAAAGCTAGGAATAAAACCACCATATGACCCAGCAATCCCACTCCTAGGCATATACCCTGAGGAAATAAAAACTGAAAAAGACGCATGTACCCCCAGTGTTCACTGAAGCTCTATTTACAATAGCTAGAACATGGAAAGAACCTAGATGTCCATCGAAAGATGAATGGATAAAGAATCTGTGGTACATATGTACAAAGGAATACTACTCAGCCATAAAAAGGAATGCATTTGAATCTGTTCTAATGAGGTGGACGAAACTAGAGCCCATTATACAGAGTGAAGTAAGTCAGAAAGAGAAATATAAATATCATATACTAATACAATATATGGAAGCTGAAGAGATGGCACTGATGAATTTATTTTCAGGGTGGCAATGGAGAAACAGACAGAGAACAGACCTATGGACAAGGTGGGAGGAGAGGAGGGAGAAGGGGAGATGTATGGAGAGAGTAACATAGAAATTTACAATTCCATGTGTAAAACAGATAGCCAGTGAGAATTTGCTGTAAGACTCAGGGAACTCAAACAGGGCCTCTGTGACAGGCTAAAGGGTGGGGCAGGAAGTGAGATGGGGGGATCTAGGAGGGAGGGGACATGGGTATACATATGGCTGATTCTTGTTGATGTATGAGAGTAAACCACAAAATTCTATAAAGCAATTATCCTTCAATTAAAAAATTAAAATAAAATAAATTGTTGATATAAAAGATTTCAGAGAGAAATGTCAATAACCTCAGATGTGCAGTTGACTCCACCCTTTTGGCAGAAAGCAAAGAGGAACTAAAGAGCCTCTTGATGAAGGTGAAATAGGAGACTGAAAAATCCAGTTTAAAACTCGGGATTAAAAAATCCAAAATCACGGCATCAATTCCTATCACTTCACAACAAATAGATGGTGATAAAGAGGAAACAGTAACAGACTTTATTTTGGGGGGCTCCAAAATCACTGCAAATGGAAACTGCAGCCTTGAAATTAAAAGCTGCTTGGTCCTTGGAAGAAAAACTATGACAAACCTAGACAGCATCCTAAAAAGCAGAGACATCACTTTGCTGACAAATGTCCCTATGGTCAAAGGTATGGTTTTTCCAGCAGTCATGTATGGCTGTAAGAGTTGCACCGTATAGAAGTTTGAGTGCCGAAGAGTTCATGACTTCGAACTGTGGTGCTGGAGAAGACTCTTAAGAGCCCCTTGGACAGACACTAAGGAGATCAAACCAGTCAATCCAAAAGGAAATCAACCCTGAATATTCGTTGGAAGGACTGATGCTGAAGCTGAAGCTCCAATACTTTGGCCACCTATTATGAAGAGCCAGTCAGTTCAGTCACTTAGTCATAGCCACCTCTTTGCGACCCTATGGACACCAGACTTCCCTGTCCATCACAAACTCCTGGAGCTTACTCAAACTCACGTCCATCAAGTCAGTGATGCCTTCCAACCATCTCATCCTCTGTTGTCCCCTTCTCCCAACTTCAGTCTTTCCTGAGTCAGTTCTTCTCATCAGGTTGGCAAAGTATTGGAGTTTCAGCTTCAGCATCAATCCTTCCAATGAATATTCAGGACTGATTTCCTTTAGAATGGACTGGTTGGATTTCTTTGCAGTCGAACCACAGTTCAAAAGCATCAATTCTTCAGCACTCAGCTTTCTTTATAGTCCAACTCTTACATCCATACATGACTACTGGAAAAACCACAGCCTTGACTAGATGAACCTTTGTTGGCAAAGTAATGTCTCTGCTTTTTAATATGCTGTCTACGTTGGTCATAGGTTTTCTTCCAAGGAGCAAGTGTCTTTTAATTTCATGGCTGCAGTCACCATTGGCAGTGATTTTGGAGCCCCCCCCCCAAAAAAAATAGAGTCTGTCACTGTTTCCATTGTTTCCCCATCTATTTGCCATGAAGTGATGGGACCGTATGCCATGATCTTAGTTTTCTGAATGCTGAGCTTTAAGCCAATTTTTTTACTCTCCTCTTTCACTTTCATCAAGAGGCTCTTTAGTTCTTCACTTTCTGACATAAGGGTGGTGTCATCTGAGTGACTGAGGTTATTGATATTTCTCCCAGCAATCTTGATTCAAGCTTGTGCTTCATCTAGCCCAGCATTTTGCATGATGTATTCTGCATATAAGTTAAATAAGCAGGGTGATGATATACAGTCTTGATGTACTCCTTTCCCGATTTGGAACCAGTCTGTTTTTCCATGTCCAGTTCTAACTGTTGCTTCTTGACCTGCAGACGGATTTCTCAGGAGGCAGGTAGGTGGTCTGGTATTCCCATCTCTGTAAGAATTTTCCACAATTTATTGTGGTCCACACAGTCAAAGGCTTTGGCATAATCAATAAAGCAGAAGTAGACGTTTTTCTGGTATTCTCTTGCTTTTTTGATGATCCAATGGATGTTGGCAATTTGATCTCTGATTCCTCTGCCTTTTCTAAATCCAGCTTAAACATCTGGAATTTCACATTTCATGTACTGCTGAAGCCTGGCTTGGAGAATTTTGAGCATTACTTTACTAGTGTGTGCGATGAGGGCAATTGTGTGGTAGTTTGAACATTCTTTGCCATTGCCTTTCTTTGGATTGGAATGAAAACTGACCTTTTCCAGTCCTGTGCCTACTGCTGTGTTTTCCAGATTTTCACTGGTCATAGCAAATGAAGAGCCAACTTACTGGAAAAGACCCTCATACTGGGAAAGATTGAAGGCAGGAGGAGAGGAAGACAAAAGATGAGAAGGTTGGATGTCATCTTCGACTCCATGGACATGAGTTTGAGCATACTCTGGGAGTTGGTGAAGGACAGGGAGCCTGGTGTGCTGCAGTCCATGGAGTCGAAAAGAGTCAGACAGGACTAGAGGCTGAACAACAAGAAAGGTTTGTCATAGCTTTCCTTCCAAGGAGTGAGCACTGTTTTATTTCATAGGAGATTACTGCAAGCAATTCTCTGCCAATAAAATGGACAACCTGGAAGAAATGGCCAAATTCTTAGAAAGGTACACTTTCCCAAGACAGAGCCAGGAAGAGAGAAAACATGAACAGACCAATAACAAGCATTGAAACTGAAATGGTGATTAAAAAACTCCCAGCAAGCAAAAGTCCAGGGCCTGATGGCTTCTCAGGTTAATTCCATCAAATATTTAGAGAAGGCCTAACATCAATCCTCCTGAAATTGTTCAAAAAATTAAAAAAACAAAACAAAACAAAACTGAAGCAAAGGAAAATATCCAAATTCATTCTATGAGGTCACCATCAAACATACCACAAAAAAGATAATTGCAGTCTAATATCACTGATGAACATAGTGGCAAAAATAATCAACAAAGTACTAGCAATCCTTATCCAGTGATACAATAAAGGGATCATAAACCATGATCTAGTGAGATTTATCCCATGGATGCAAGGATTCTTCAATATCTACATATCAGTCAGTGTGATAAACCACATCAACAAATTGAAGAATATAAACCATATGATCATCTTTTAAATGTAAAAAAAGTTTTTTTTTTAAAATTCAACAACCATTTATGACAAAATTGTCCAGAAATTCAGCACAATGGGAACATATCTCAACATAATAAGGACAGATACAACAAATGTACACCTACATCATACTCAATGATTAAAAGCTGAAAGTATTTCCTCTATGATCAAGAACAAAACAAGGATGTCCCCTCTATCACTTTTATTCAATATAATTTTTGAAGTCCTGTCTATAGCAATCAGGGAAGAGGAAGAAATAAGAGGAATCCAAATTGGAAAAGAAGAAGTTAAACTGTACTCTTTGCAGATGACATCACACTATACATGGAAAACACTAAAGATGCTATCAGAAAAGTACTATAGCTCATCAGATTTGGTAAATTTGCAAGATACAAAATTAAAACACAGAAATCACTTGCATTCCTATACACTAACAATGAAAGATCAGAAAGAGAAATTCAAGAAACAACTCCATTTACCATCACCATCAAAGATGATAAATTGCCTAGGAAAAAACCTACCTAAGGAGACAAAAGGCCTGTACTTGGAGAACTATAAGGAACTGATGAAAGACATCAAATATGATAGAAACACATGGAAAGATGTCACATGTTATTGGATTGGACGAATCAATTGTCAAAAATGACTATACTACCTAATGCAATCTACAGATTCAATGAAATCCCTATCAATTTATGAATGCCTTTTTTCACAGAACTAGAACAAAAAAATCTTAAAATGTGTATGGAATCACAAAAGATCCCAAATTGCCAAAGCAATCTTGAAAAAGACTATACCACAAAGCTACAGTCATCAAAACAATATGTTATTGGCACTGAAGTAGAAATATAGATCAATGGAACAGGATAGAAGGCCCAGAAATAAATGCATGCCTCTATGGTCAGTTAACCTATGACAAAGAAGGCAAGACTAAATAATGGGGGAAAGAAAATCTCTTCAATAAATGGTGCTTGGAAAACTTGGCAGCTACATTTAAAAAATGTAATTAGAACATTCTTTAATACCATACACGAAATAAGCTCCAAATGGAATAAAAACCTAAATGTGAGACTGGACATTATAAAACATTTGGAGAAAAATAGGCAGAACACTCTCTGAGATAAACCTCAGCAAGATTTTTGACCCATTTCCCAGAATAATAGAAATAAAAAGAAAAAATTAAAAATGGAACCTAATTAAACTCAAATGTTATTGCAGAGCAAAGGAAATCATAAACAAAATGAAAATACAACCCACAGATTGGAAAACAAATACTTGCAAATCATGTGACCAACAAGAGATTAGTTCTCCAAAATGTACAAACAGCTCATGTGGCTTAATATCATCAAAAGAAACGATCCAATTAAAAAAAAAAGGCTTCTCTGAAGTCTCAGTGGGTAAAGAATCTGCCTGCCAATGCAGGATACACAGGAAATGTGGGTTCGGCCCTGGGTCGGGATGATCCCCTGGACAAGGAAATGGCATCCCACTCTACTATTCTTGTCTGAAAAATCGCACAGACAGAGGAGCCTGGTGGGCTATAGTTCATAAGGTCACAAAAAGTCAGATGTGAGAAAGCTACTAAGCATGCAAATGCACGAAATCAAAAAATGGGCAGAAGATCTAAATAAACACATCTCCAAAAAAGACATCAGATGGCACATGAGAAGATGTTCAACACCACTAATTACTAGAGACACTCAATCAAATTTAAAATGAGATATTATCTCACAACAGCCAGAATGGTTATCATAAAAAAATCCACAAACAATAAATGCTGGAGAGGGTGTGGAGAGAAGGGAACCCTCCTATACTGTTGGTGGGGAATATAAATTGGTGCAGCCACTATGGAGAACAGTATGGAGGTTCCTTAGGACACTAAAAATAGTGTCATACCATATGACCCTGCAAGACCACTCCTTGGCATATATCTGGAGAAACACATGGTCCAAAAGTATAAATACAATCTTACGTTCATTACAGCACTATTTATAGTAGCCAAGACATTGAACCAATGTAAATGTTCTTTGCCAGAGGAATGGATAAAGAAGTGGTACATATACATAAAGAGATATTAGTCAGTCAGTCAGTTCAGTCGCTCAGTCGTGTCTGACTTTTTGCAACCCCATGGGCCACAGCACACCAGGCCTCCCCGTCTATCACCAACTCCTGGAGTACACCCAAAGTCATGTCCATTGAGTCGGTGATGCCATCCAACCATCTCATCCTCTGTCATCCCTTCTCCTCCTGCCCTCAATCTTTCCCAGCATCATGGTCTTTTCAAATGAATCAGCTCTTCACATCTGGTGGCCAAAGTATTGGAGTTTCAGCTTCAATATCAGTCCTTCCAATGAATACTTAGGGCTGATCTTCTTTAGAATGGACTGGTTGGATCTCCTTGCAGTCCAAGGGACTCTCAAGAGTCTTCTCCAACACCACAGTTCAAAAGCATCAATTATTTGGCGCTCAGCTCTCTCTATAGCCCAACTCTCACATCCATACAGGGCCACTGGAAAAATCATAGCCTTGACTAGACAGACCTTTGTTGGCAAAGTAATGTCTCTGCTTTTTAATATGCTGTCTACGTTGGTCATAACTTTCCTTCCAAGGAGTAAGCGTCTTTTAAATTCATGGCTGCAATCACCATTTGCAGTGATTTTGGAGCCCCCCCCCCAAAATAAAGCCTGACATGGTTTCCACTGATTCCCCATCTATTTCCCATGAAGTGATGGGACCAGATGCCACGATCTTCGCTTTCTGAATGTTGAGCTTTAAGCCAACTTTTTCACTCTCCTCTTTCACTTTCATCAAGAGGCTTTTTAGTTCCTCTTCACTTTCTGCCATAAGGGTGGTGTTATTTACATATCTGAGGTTATTGATATTTCTCCCAGAAATCTTGATTCCAGCTTGTGCTTCATCCAGCCCAGCATTTCTCATGAAGTACTCTGCATATAACTTAAATAAGCAGAGTGACAATATACAGCCTTGACGTACTCCTTCCCCTATTTGGAACCAGTCTGTTGTTCCATGTCCAGTTCTAACTGTTGCTTCCTGACCTGCATACAGATTTCACAAGAGGCAGGTCAGGTGCTCTATTCCCATCTCTTTCAGAATTTTTCACAGTTTATTGTGATCCAGGAGATATTAATCAGCCATTAAAAAGAATGAAACAATGCCATTTGTAGCAACAGGATGGACTTAGAGATTGTCACACTGAGTGAAGCAAGTCTGACAGAGAAAGAAAAATATTGTATGATGTTGCTTATATGTGGAATGTAAAAAGAAATGATACAAATGACCTTATTAACAAAACAGAAGAAGACTCATAGAATTAGAGAACGGACTTATGTTTACCAGCATTCAAGGGTGGGTGAAGGAGTAGTTAGGGAGTTTGGCATTTATATTTATACATTGCTACATTTAAAATGGATAGCCAAAAAAGACTCACTATATAGCACAGGAACTTAATATTAACTGCTTAATATTATGTAATGGAGCTTCCCAGGTGGCACAGTGGTAAAGAATTTGCCTTCCCAGGAAGTGCAAGAGATGCATGTTCAGTCCCTGGGTCTCAAAAATCCCTTGGAGTAGGAAATGGAAATCCACTCCTGTATTCTTGCCTAGAAAATTCCATAAACAGAGGAGCCTGGTGGGCCACAGTCCATGAGCTCACAAAGAATCAGACACAATTGAGTGACTGAGTACAAGCACACACAATATTATGTAACAACCTAAATATGAAAAGAATTTGAAAAAGAATTGATGCATGTATATGTATAACTGTGATTATGGTTTCAGTGTGTCTGCCCTCTGATGCCCTCTCGCAACACCTCTCGCAAAACTTGCCAATCTGATCACACGGACCACAGCCTTGTCTAACTCAATGAAACTAAGCCATGCCATGTGGGGCCACGCAAGACGGATGGGTCATGGTGGAGAGGTCTGACAGCATGTGGTCCACTGGAGAAAGGAATGACAAACCACTTCAGTATTCTTGCCTTGAGAACCCCATGAACAGTATGAAAAGACAAAATGATAGGATACTGAAAGAGGAACTCCCCAGGTCAGTAGGTGCCCAATATGCTACTGGAGATCAGTGGAGAAATAACTCTAGAAAGAATGAAGTGATGGAGCCAAAGCAAAAACAATACCCAGTTGTGGATGTGACTGGTGGTAGAAGCAAGGTCAAATGCTGTAAAGAAGAATATTGCATAAGAACCTGAAATGTTAGGTCCATGAATCAAGGCAAATTGGAAGTGGTCAAACAGGAGATGGCAAGAATGAACGTCGACATTCTAGGAACCAGTGAACTAAAAAAACTGGAATGGGTGAATTTAACTCAGATGACCCTTATATCTACTACTGTGGGCAGGAATCCCTTAGAAGAAATGGAGTAGCCATCATGGTCACAAGAGTCCGAAATGAAGTACTTGAGATTGAAGTAGTTTGTTTCCAAGGTAGACCATTCAATATCACGGTAATCCAAGCCTATGCTCCAACCAGTAATGCTGAAGAAGCTGAAGTTGAACAGTTCTATGACCTACAAGACCTTTTAGAACTAACACCCCCAAAAGATGTCTTTTTATTATAGGGGACTGCAATGCAAAAGTAGGAAGTCAAGTAACACCTGGAGTAACAGGCACATATGGCCTTGGAGTATGGAATGAAGCGGGGCAAAGACTAATATAGTTTTGCCAAGAGAATGAACTGGTCATAGCAAACACCCTCTTCCAACAACACAAGAGAAGACCCTACACATGGACATCGCCAGATGGTCAACACTGAAATCAGACTGATTATATTCTTTGCAGTCAAAGATGGAGAAGCTCTATACAGTCAGCAAAAACAAGACCGGGAGTTGACTGTGGCTCAGATCATGAACTCCGTATTTCCAAATTTAGACTTGAAGAAAGTAGGAAAAACCACTAGACCATTCAGGCATGACCTCAATCAAATCCCTTATGATTATACAGTGGAAGTAAGAAATAGATTTAAGGGACTAGATCTGATAGATAGAGTGCCTGATGAACTATGGATGGAGGTTCATGACATTGTACAGGAGACAGAGATCAAGACCATCCCCATGGAAAAGAAATGCAAGAAAGCAAAATGGCTGTCTGGGGAGGCTTTACAAATAGCTGTGAAAAGAAGAGATGCAAAAATCAAAGGAGAAAAGGAAAGATATTCCCATTTGAATGCAGAGTTCCAAAGAATAGCAAGGAGAGATAAGAAAGCCTTCCTCAATGATCAATGCAAAGAAATAGAGGGAAAAAACCAGAATGGGAAAGACTAGAGATGTCTTCAAGAAAACTAGAAATACCAAGGGAACATTTCATGCCAAGATGGGGTCGATAAAGGACAAAAATGGTATGGACCTAACAGAAGCAGAAGATATTAAGAAGAGGTGGCAAGAATACACAGAAAACTGTACAAAAAAGAGCTTCACAACCAAGATAATCATGATGGTGTGATCACTCACCTAGAGCCAGACATCCTGGAATGTGAAGTCAAGTGGGCCTTGGCAAGCATCACTATGAACAAAGCTAGTGGAGGTGATGGAATTCCAGTGGAGCTATTTCAAATCCTGAAAGATGATGCTGTGAAAGTGCTGCACTCAATATGCCAGCAAATTTGGAAAACTCAGCAGTGGCCACAGGACTGGAAAAGGTTAGTTTTCATTCTAATCCCAAAGAAAGGCAATGCCAAACAATGCTCAAACTACCAAGCTGGTTTTAGAAAAGGCAGAGGAACCAGAGATCAAATTGCCAACATCTGCTGGATGATTGAAAAAGCAAGAGAGTTCCAGAAAAATATCTATTTCTGCTTTATTGACTATGCCAAAACCTTTGACTGTGTGGATCACAATAAACTGTGGAAAATTCTGAAAGAGATGGGAATACCAGACCACCTGACCTGCCTCCTGAGAAACCTATATGCCGGTCAGGAAGTAACAGTTAAAACTGGGCATGGACCCCAATGTTCATCGCAGCACTGTTTATAACAGCCAGGACATGGAAACAACCTAGATGTCCATCAGCAGGTGAATGGATAAGAAAACTGTGGTACATATACACAATGGAGTATTACTCAGCCGTTAAAAAGAATTCATTTGAATCAGTTCTGATGAGATGGATGAAACTGGAGCCGATTATACAGAGTGAAGTAAGCCAGAAAGAAAAACACCAATACAGTATACTAACACATATATATGGAATTTAGAAAGATGGCAATGACGACCCTGTATGCAAGACAGCAAAAAAGACACAGATGTGTATAACGGACTTTTGGACTCAGAGGGAGAGGGAGAGGGTGGGATGATTTGGGAGAATGGCATTCTAACATGTATACTATCATGTAAGGATCGAATCGCTAGTTTATGTCTGACGCAGGATACAGTATGCTTGGTGCTGGTGCATGGGGATGACCCAGAGAGATGTTATGGGGAGGGAGGTGGGAGGGGGGTTCATGTTTGGGGACGCATGTAAGAATTAAAGATTTAAAAAAAAAAAAAAAAGAACAGAAAAGAAAAAAAACAACTGGACATGGAACAACAGACTGGTTCCAAATAGGAAAAGCAGTATGTCAAGGCTGTATATTGTCACCCTGTTTATTTAACTTACATGCAGAGTACATCATGAGAAATGCTGGGCTGGAAGAAGCACAAGTTGGAATCGAGATTGCCGGGAGAAATATCAATAACTTCAGATATGCAGATGACACCACCCTTATGGCAGAAAATGAAGGTTTCTCAAGAGGCCAGCCAGGTGCTGTTTTTCCATACAAAGTGTATTTTTTTGTTCTAACTCTGAAAATTGTTATTGATAGTTTGATAGGCATTGCATTGAATCTATAGATGGCTTTGTTAGTGTAGTCATTTTTACTCTGCTGATTTTTATAATACCAGAACATGATATATCTCTGCATCTGTTTGTGTCATCTTTAATTTCTTTCATCAGTGTCTTATAGTTTTCTGAGTATAGGTCTTTTCCCTCTTTAGGTAGATTTATTCTTAAGTATTTTATTCTTTCTGTTGCAGTGGTAAATGGGATTGCTTCTTTAATTTTTATTCCTGAAACTTCATTGTTAAGGTATAGGAATGCACATGATTTCTGTGTATTAGTTTTGTATCCTGCAGCTTTACCAAATTCATTGGTGAACGCTAGTTTTCTGGTGGCATTTTCAGGATTTTGTATGTGTAGTATCATGTCATCTGCAAACAATGATAGTTTTACTTCTTTTCCAATTTGGATTCCTTTAATTTCTTTTTCTTCTCTAATTGCCATGGCTAGGACTTCTAAAACTGTGTTTTGCAATAGTGGAGAAAGTGGATATTCTTGTCTTGTTCCTGAGGAAATGATTTCATATTTTCAGACTTGAGAATGATGTTTGCTGTGGGTTTGTCATGTTTGGCTTTTATTATGTTGAGATATGGTCCCTTTATGTCCCCCATTTGTAGAGTTTTTATCATAAATGTGTGTTGAATTTTGTTTAAATTTATTTTCAACATCCGTTGAGATGATCATATGTTTTTTATTATTCAATTGGTTAATATAATGTAGAGCATGATTGATTTGCATACATTGCAGAATCCTTGCATTCTTGGGAAAAACCCCACTTGATCATGATGTATGATCTTTTTAATGTTTTGTTGGATTCTGTTTGGTAGCATTTTTAGAAGGATTTTTGTGTCTATATTCAGTACTGATATAGGCATATAATTTTATTTTTTGTGATATCTTTGTCTGATTTTGGTATCATGGTAATGTTAGCATTATAAAATGATCTTGGGAATGTTCCTTTCTCTGCAAAGAGTTGGAAAAGTTTGAGAAGGATAAGGTGTCACTCTTCTTTAAATGTTTAAGAGAATTGCAAACCATTCAATATCACAGTTATCCAAGTCTATGCCCCAACCAGTAATGCTGAAGAAGCTGAAGTTGAACGGTTTTATGAAGACCTACAAGACCTTTTAGAACTAACACCCCAAAAAGATGTCCTTTTCATTATAGGGGACTGGAATGCAAAAGTAGGAAGTTAAGAAACACCTGGAGTAACAGACAAATTTGGCCTTGGAATGCAGAATGAAGCAGAGCAAAGACTAATAGAGTTTTGCCAAGAAAATGCACTGGTCATAGCAAACACCCTCTTCCAACAACAAAAGAGAAGACTACACATGGACATCACCAGATGGTCAACACTGAAATCAGATTGATTATATTCTCTGCAGCCAAACAACAGACTGGTTCCAAATAGGAAAAGGAGTACGTCAAGGCTGTATATTGTCACCCTGCTTATTTAACTTCTATGCAGAGTACATCATGAGAAATGCTGGACTGGAAGAAACACAAGCTGGAATCAAGATTGCCAGGAGAAATATCAATAACCTCAGATATGCAGATGACACCACCCTTATGGCAGAAAGTGCAGAGGAACTAAAAAGCCTCTTGATGAAAGTGAAAGTGGAGAGTGAAAAAGTTGGCCTAAAGCTCAACATTCAGAAAACGAAGATCATGGCATCCAGTCCCATCACTTCATGGGAAATAGATGGGGAAACAGTGGAAATAGTGTCAGGCTTTATTTTGGGGGGGGGGCTCCAAATTCACTGCAGATGGTGATTGCAGCCATGATATTAAAAGACACTTACTCCTTGGAAGAAAAGTTATGACCAATCTAGATAGCATATTCAATAGCAGAGACATTACTTTGCCGACTAAGGTCCGTCTAGTCTAGGCTATGGTTTTTCCTGTGGTCATATATGGATGTGAGAGTTGGACTGTGAAGAAGGCTGAGCACCGAAGAATTGATGCCTTTGAACTGTGGTGTTGGAGAAGACTCTTGAGAGTCCCTTGAACTGCAAGGAGATCCAACCAGTCCATTCTGAAGGAGATCAGCCCTGGGATTTCTTTGGAAGGAATGATGCTAAGGCTGAAACTCCAGTACTTTGGCCACCTCATGTGAAGAGTAGACTCATTGGAAAAGACTCTGATGCTGGGAGGGATTGGGGGCAGGAGGAGAAGGGATAGACAGAGGATGATGTGGCTGGATGGCATCACTGACTTGATGGTCATGAGTCTGAGTGAACTCCGGGAGTTGGTGATGGAGAGGGAAGCCTGGCATGCTGCGATTCATGTGGTCGCAAAGAGTCAGACACAACTGGGTGACTGAACTGAAGTGAACTGAACCTGTAAAGTCATCTTGTCCCGGACTTTTGTTTGTTGGAAGATTGCTCATAGTATTTGTTTATAGTAATTTTTAGTTTTCTGTGTCAATAGCAGAGCCCCTTATTTCATCTATTATTAATTAAAATATTTCTCTATTTTTTCTTGTTCATTTCAGCTAGAAATCTGTCAAGTTTGTTCATCTTTTCAAAGGATTACCTTTAGATTTTATTTTCACTGTTGTTTTCTATTCTCTTTTTCATTTATTTCCACTATTTTTTAAAATTTCCTTTTCCCTACTTTGTTTGTGTTTAGCTCGCTTTCCTTTTCTAATTTATTAAAGTAGTAGTTTATTTATTAGAGATTTGTCTTTTTTTGTATATAATTGTGAAGTACCCTTTTTGCACTTTTAAAGCTGAAAATCATGTTTTTTTTAATAGTTTGTTCTCATGTTCATTTATCTCAAAGTATTTCTAATTTCTCTTTTGATGTTTTGATACATTTGGTATGCTTTTAACATCTCACATATTTTTGAATTCCCCAAATTTCTTTTTGTTATTGATTTCTAACTACATTTCATTGTGGTTGAAAAACATATTTTGTATGATTTCAATTCTTTAAATTTACTGAGATTATTTATGGCCTATCTTGTGAATTATCTTAGAAAATGTTTGATGAGTACTTGATAAGAATTTGTATTCTGAAGAGTTTTGAGGAAGTGTTATCAATCCATTTAATTTATTATTGTGCTAGGTCAATTTAGTTAATGTGTTGTCATCTATTTCCTGTTGGTCTAATGCTTGGTTGTTCGAGTCATTATTTTTATTGTAGTATAATTGATTTACAATGTGTATTATGCTGTATAATAAAGTAAATCAGCTGTATGTGTAAATATGTCCCCTCTCTCTTGAACCCCGCTGTTCTCATCCATCTAGGTCATCACAAAGCGCCAAGCAGAACTCCCTGTGCTATACCGTATGACTGTTGGTTCTCACTAGCTATCTATTTTATACATGGTAGTGTATTTATGTCACACCTAATCTCCCAATTCACCATCCCTTCCCCTCTCTGTGTCCACAAGTCCATTCTATACATCTGCATCTCTATTCCTGCCCTAGAACTATGTTTGTTATTGATAATGGGGTATTGAAATCTACAACTCTTATTTAGTTGTCTATTTTTACCTTTATTTCTGTCCATTTTTGCTTCATGTATTTTGCTGTTAAATGCATGTATATTTATTATTGTTATATATTTCCTTCTAGATTCACCCTATATTCATTATAGAATATCTCTATCTCTAGTAATTTGGGGGGTGTTTGAGTCTGTTTTGTCTAATATTAGTATAACCACTCCAGTTTTCTTATTGATATTTGCAGAAGATCTTTTTCCATCTTTTTACTTTCAACTTATTTGTATCCTTGCAGCTAAAATATGTCTCCTGTATATAGTTTATACTTGGATTTTAAAAAAATATCTAATATGATCCTTTTATTCATTTGTATTCATATTATCATTCATATTAATTTCCAGTTTTATTGATAAATGGTTTAATGTTTACAGAATGATGGTTTAATTTACATATATTGTGAAATGATTAGCACAGCAGATTCAGCTACCATCCACCTTCTTATATAGATAAAAAGGAAAAGAAAGAAGAAAAGAAAAAGTAAAAAAATCTTGTTGTGATGAGAATTCTTAGGATTAGCTCTCTTTTTTTAAATTGATGTATAGTGGATTTATGTTGTGTTAGTTTCTGCTGTACAGCAAAGTGAGGGTTAACTATCTTAACAACTTTTCTGTATATCATACAGGTATATCTGTTTTAGCCATCATGTATAATTCATTCCTAGTACTTATTTATCTTACAGCTAGAAGTTTGTACCTTTGACCACCTTCCCCAATTTCCTCTCCCTTACTCTTCACCTCTGTGAGCTACAAATCTAACCCCTTTTTCTATGAGTTTGTTTTAGATTCCACATATAAGTGAGATCATATACTATTTGTTTTTGTCTGATTTATTCAACTCAGCACAATGCTTTCAAGGTCTATCCAACATGGTTACAAATGGTAGGGTTTAGTCCTTTTTTATGGCTGAAAAAATGTATCTCACAATGTTTTTATACATTTATCACTGATGGACACTTAGGTTATTTCCATGTCTTGCCTACTGTAAACAATGGTGCTATGAACATAGGGATACAGATATCTTTGTGTTTTTTTTTTTAATATAGTCTCAGAAGTAGAATTGATGGATTGTAGCTCTCTTTTTAATTTTTGAGACTTCTCTATACTGTTTTCTATAGTGGCTGTATCAATTTACAATCTTACCAACAGTACACGAGTTACCTTTTCTTCACATCCATGACAGCATTTGTTATGGCTTGTCTTTTTTATGATGGCCATTCTAACAGTCATCACATGAACATATTTTCATGTATCTTTTGGCTTATCATATATTTTTGCAAAAATATGTATTCAGGTCCTTTGCTCTTTTTAAGAATTGGGTTATTCATTTTTTTTTTTTTGCTATTGAGTTTAAGTGTTCTTTACATATTTTGGATATTAACCCCTTATCAGATATATAGTTTACAAATATTTTCTCCTATTCTCTAGGTCGCCTTTTCATTACATTGATATTTTTCAGTGCAGAATAGTTTTGATTCCTTTCTCTTTATCTTACATGTATCTACCATAGAGCTTCTTCTACCATACATCTTCTTTATCCATTCCTCTGTGGATGGACATTTAGGTTGCTTCTATGTCTTGGATATTATAAACAGTGCTTCAGTGAACACTGGGGTGCATATCCTTTTGGGTCATATTTTTCTCTGGATATGTGGCCAGGAGTAGGATTGCAGGGCCATATGGCTCTTTTTTTTTTTTTTTAAGTTTTTTAAGAAACTTCAATACTGTTCTCCATAATGGCTGTACCAATTTACATTCCCACCAACAGTTCGAGAGGGTTCTTTTCTCTCCACACACTCTCCAGCATTTATATTGTTTCTGGGTTTTTTGATATTAGCCATTCTGGCTGGTGTGAGGTGATACCTCATTGTAGTTTTTTAAAAATATTTTTATTCTTTAAACTTTATTTTAAAGTTAAGTGTTTAACATCCCACCATGTTACAGTATTAGAGTATTCTGAATTTGACTACAAATTTAACTTTATCAGTATATTGTATATTTTCATATTGCTAGTTAGTGTCCTTTCATTTCATCTTGAAAAAGTCCTTTCAGCAAGCAGTTCTTGTAAGGCAGGTTTAGTGGGAATAAACTCCTTCAACTTTGTTGTTTGGCAAAGTCTTTGTCTTGCATTTACGTCTGATGAACAACTTTTCTGGGTAAGTATTCTTGGTTAGTAGTTTTTGCCCCAGCACTTTGAATATATCAACCCATTATCCCCTGCCTTGCAAAGTTTCTGCTTAGAAGTCTACTGGTTCCATTGCATGAAAGAAAAAAAAATGCTTTCTTGCTGATTTAAAATTCTCTCTTTGTCTTTGAGACAGTTTTAATGTATTTTGGAGACAATAATTTTAGATTGAAATTTTGGGGTGACTATTATCTTCATGAATGTGGATGTCCAAATCTCTCACCAGGTTAGCAAAGTTCTCTGACATTATTTCTTTAAATAAACTTTATATTCCTTTCTGCTTTTCCTTCTGGGACTCCAGTAATGTGTAGATTGTTTCTTTTAATAGTATCCTATTAATTCTGAAGGCTTGCCTTCATTTCTTTTCATTCTTTTTTTCTCTTTGCTCCTCTGACAATGTCAAATGTGCTTCCAAGATCACTGATTCTTTCTTCTGCTTGGTCCAGTCTGCTATTGAAACTCTCTATTGAATTATTCACTTCAGTCATTGTATTTATCAGCTACAAAATTTGTTTTGTTCTTTTTTATGGTTTATATCTGTTTATTGAACTTCTCATTTTGTTCTTGTATTGTTTTTCTTTATTTCATTAAATCGTTCATTTGTGTTTTCTTGTAGGTGTTTGAGCATGCTTAGAATAATTACTTTAAATTCTTTGTTGGGAAATTCCTATATCTCCATTTCTTTGAGATGAGTTACTAGAAGTTTATTATTTTCTTTGGTGAAATCATGTTTCTCTGATTTTAATGTTTCCTGTAGTGTTTTGTAGGTGTCTGTGCATTTGAAGAAGCAGTCACTTCTTTGGACTATATGGACTTTGTTAAGGGAAGACTTTCACCTGTGTGTGTGTTAAGGGGGCATGCTAGAATATGGTGTGACCTTGGCTTTAGTGGTGCAGATCACCAAGTGTGTGGTGGCTCCGGGTTTGGGTATGTATGATATCGCTTCAGCTCAGGCTACTGGTGTCCATAGCACCCAACAACCATGTGGTACTTGGCAAGTGCTATGGGATCCAGGGTCTGCCTGGGCTATTGGGTTCCTCAGTGGTACATCCAGGTCCAGCATCTAGGAAACAGAGCAGGCAGTGGTGGTGGCTGGAATTGGTGGTGTGTGCATACTCAGCTTCAGGGGCCCAATGCAGGTGCCTGCTATAGTGGCAAGCACTTATTGCAACCATACACATAGTGGTCAGCAGGTTAGGGCATCAGCAAGAGCCAGGGCCAACTGCAGGCACACTGGCAGTCACAGGGGCCCTGGCTGTCAGCATGCAATAATGTGAATGCCGGTTCTCAGTACAGGCACATGGCAGTGGAAGCTGGTATTGGGTGTCAGGCTGGGGGCATGCAAGTGCAAAGCTGGAGGGGCTAGCTTTAGGCGAGCCCAGTGATGTAGGCCAGTGACAGGAAACAGGGCTGGATCTGAGCCTACAAGTACCTGGCTGAGGCATCCATTCCTGTGGCTGCACAGTCTTCCCACAGGCTTGTGAATGACAGTGGAGACTGGTCAGGCAGTGACATGTAGATACAGAGTTGGAGAGGCTAACTCCAGTTGAGCTCAGTGGTCCAGGACAGTGATAGGGTCAGCTCTGGGTCTATGAGCAGCTGTGGAGACTCTTCTTGTTGGTGTTCACCCTAGTGCCTGCACAGCCTCTCCAGGGGCTTGTGCATGGCAATGAAAGCCAATTATGGAAGTTGTGCTGGGGATGTGCAAGTGCACAGCTAGAGGGGCTATCTTTAGGTGAAGATACAGTAATCTCTGCACCCATAACAGCTCTAGGGGCATTGGCTATTGACATGCACTTCTATGGCTGGAGGATCTTGCAATTGGTGTGTCCATGGAAATGGAAGCTAGTGATGGGCATCACACCAATGGCGAGCAAAAGCACAGCTGTATGGACTAGGCTTGAGTGCGCATATGGTGGTGAGTGTCGATTGCATGAGCTAGGCTGGCATTTTGCACTCACACAACTAAACAAGCCAGGACTTGTTGTTGTAGTTTCTGGGCTATGGCATAGGCATGCAGGAAGGGAGCATGGATGGACACAGACAGTTGGCATTTGCCAACACAAATGCTTTTTGAAGGAAAAATGGTGAAATCTACAGGGGGTCTGTGGAGGCTGTGTTGACCATTGATTACTCTTTTTATAAAAAATTTATTTATTTTAATTGGAGGCTAATTACAATATTGTATTGGTTTTGCCATACATCAACATGAATCTGCCATGGGTGTACACATGTTCCCAATCCTGAACCCCCCTCCCACCTCCCTCCCCATATCATCTCTGGGTCATCCCAGTGCACCAGCCCCAAGCATCCTGTATCCTGCATTGAACCTAGACTGGCGATTCGTTTCTTATATGCCATTCTCCCAAATCATCCCACCCTCTCCCTCTCCCACAGAGTCCAAAAGACTGTTCTATATACATCTGCGTCTCTTTTGCTGTCTCGCATACAGGGTTATTGTTACCATCATTCTAAATTCCATATATATGCGTTAGTATACTGTATTGGTGTTTTTCTTTCTGGCTTACTTCGCTTTGTACAATTGGCTCCAGTTTCATCCACCTCATTAGAACTGATTCAAATGTATTCTTTTAAATGGCTGAGTAATACTCCATTGTGTATATGACCCACAGCTTTCTTACCCACTCGTCTGCTGATGGACATCTAGGTTGCTTCCATGTCGTGGCTATTATAAACAGTGCTGTGATGAACATTGGGGTACACGTGTCTCTTTCAAATCTGGTTTCCTCAGTGTGTATGCCCAGCAGTGGGATTGCTGGGTCATATGGCAGTTCTATTTCCAGTTTTTAAAGGAATTTCCACACTGTTCTCCATAGTGGCTGTACTAGTTTGCATCCCCACCAACAGTGGAAGACGATTCCCTTTTCTCCACACCTTTTCCAGCATTTATTGCTTGTAGACTTTTGGAAAGCAGCCATTCTGACTGGCGTGAAATGGTACCTCATTGTGGTTTTGATTTGCATTTCTCTGATAATGAGTGATGCTGAGCATCTTTTCATGTGTTTGTTAGCCATCTGTATGTCTTTGGAGAAATATCTATTTAGATTTTTGGCCCATTTTTTGATTGGGTCATTTATTTTTCTGGAATTGAGCTGCAGGAGTCGCTCGTATATTTTTGAGAT
Source organism: Capra hircus (assembly GCF_001704415.2). NCBI lineage: Eukaryota > Metazoa > Chordata > Mammalia > Artiodactyla > Bovidae > Capra > Capra hircus. Next base: position 22,012,090 of record NW_017189516.1, read on the forward strand.
TTATTCTTTGTCAGTTGCTTCATTTGCTATTATTTTCTCCCATTCCGAAGGCTGTCTTTTCACCTTGCTTACAGATTCCTTTGTTGTGCAGGAGCTTTTAATATTAATTAGGTCACATTTGTTTATTTTAGCTTTTATTTCCAGTATTCTGGGAAGTGGGTCATAGAGGATCCTGCTGTGATTTATGTCGGAGAGTGTTTTGCCTATGTTCTCCTCTAGGAGTTATATGGTTTCTGGTCTTATGTTTAGATCTTTAATCCATTTTGAGTTTATTGTGTATGGTGTTAGAAAGTGTTCTAGTTTCATTCTTTTACAAGTGGGTGACCAGTTCTCCCAGCACCAATTGTTAAAGATATTGTCTTTAATCCATTGTATATTCTTGCCTCCTTTGTCAAAGATAAGGTGTCCATAGGTGTGTGGATTTATCTCTGGGCTTTCTATTTTGTTCCATTGACCTATATTTCTGTCTTTGTGCTAGTACCATACTGTCTTGATGACTATGGCTTTGTAGTACAGCCTGAAGTCAGGCAGGTTGATTCCTCCAGTTCCATTCTTCTTTCTCAAGATTGCTTTGGCTATTCAAGGTTTTGGGTATTTCCATACAAATTGTGAAATTATTTGTTCTAGCTCTGTGAAAAATACTTCTGGTAGCTTGATAGGGATTGCATTGAATCTATAGATTGCTTTGGGTAGTATACTCATTTTCACTATATTGATTCTTTTGATCCATGAACATGGTATATTTCTCCATCTATTAGTGTCCTCTTGGATTTCTTTCACCAGTGTTTTATAGTTTTCTATATAGAAGTCTTTAGTTTCTTTAGGTAGATATATTTCTAAGTATTTTATTCTTTTTGTTGCAATGGTGAATGGAATTTTTTCCTTAATTTCTTTTCTATTTTCTCATTATTAGTGTATAGGAATGCAAGGGATTTCTGTGTGTTGATTTTATATCCTGCAACTTTACTATATTCATTGATTAGCTCTAGTAATTTTCTGGTGGAGTCTTTACGGTTTTCTGTGTAGAGAATCATGTCATCTGTAAATAGTGAGATTTTTACTTCTTCTATTCCAATTTGGATTCCTTTCATTTCTTTTTCTTATCTGATTGCTGTGGCCAAAACTTCCAGAACTATGTTGAACAGTAGTGGTGAGAGTGGGCACTCTTGTCTAGCTCCTTACTTTAGGGGAAATGCTTTCAATTTTTCACCATTGAGGATAATGTTTGCTGTGGGTTTGTCATATATAGCTTTTATTATGTTGAGGTATGTTCCTTCTATTCCTGCTTTCTGGAGAGTTTTTATCATAAATGGATGTTGAATTGTGTCAAAGGCTTTCTCTGCCTCTATTGAGATAATCATATGGTTTTTATTTTTCAATTTGTTAATGTGGTGTATTACATTGATTGATTTGTGGATATTGAAGAATTCTTGCATTCCTGGGATAAAGCCCACTTGGTCATGGTGTATGATCTTTTTAATGTGTTGTTGGATTCTGATTGCTAGAATTTTGTGAAGGATTTTTGCATCTATGTTCATCAGTGATATTGGCCTATAGTTTTCTTTTTTTGTGACATCTTTGTCAGGTTTTGGTATTAGGGTGATGGTGGCCTCATAGATTGTTTGGAAGTTTGCATTCCCCTGCAATTTTCTGGAAGATTTTGAGTAGGATAGGTGTTAGCTCTTCTCTAAATTTTTGGTAGAATTCAGCTGTGAAGCCTTCTGGTCCTGGGCTTTTGTTTGCTGGAAGATTTCTGATTACAGTTTCAATTTCCGTGCTTGTAATGGGTCTGTTAAGATTTCTATTTCTTCCTGGTTCAGTTTTGGAACGTTGTACTTTTCTAAGTATTTTTCCGTTTCTTCTAAGTTGTCAATTTTATTGGCATATAATTGCTGATAGTAGTCTCTTATGATCCTTTGTATTTCTGTGTTGTCTGTTGTGATCTCTTCATTTTCATTTCTAATTTTATTGATTTGATTTTTCTCCCTTTGTTTTTGATGAATCTGGCTAATGGTTTGTCAATTTTATTTATCCTTTCAAAGAACCAGCTTTTGGCTTTGTTGATTTTTGCTATGGTCTTTTTTGTTTCTTTTGCATTTACTTCTGCCCTAATTTTAAAGATTTTTTTTCCTTCTACTAACCCTAGGGTTCTCCATTTCTTCCTTTGCTAGTTGCTCTGGCTGTAGAGTTAGGTTATTTATTTGACTTTTTTCTTGTTTCTTGAGGTATGCCTGTATTGCTATGAACTTTCCCCTTAGTACTGCTTTACAGTGTCCCACAGGTTTTGGGTTGTTGTGTTTTCATTTCATTCATTTCTATGGATATTTTGATTTCTTTTTTGATTTCTTCTGTGATTTGTTGGTTATTCAGAAGCGTGCTGTTCAGCCTCCATATGTTGGAATTTTTGATAATTTTTCTCCTGTAATTGAAATCTAATCTTACTGCATTGTGGTCAGAAAAGATGCTTGGAATGATTTCATTTTTTTGAATTTACCAAGGCTAGATTTATGGCCCAGGATGTGATCTATCCTGGAGAAGGTTCTGTGTGCACTTGAGGAAAAGGTGAAATTCATTGTTTTGGGATAAAATGTCCTATAGATATCAATTAGGTCTAACTGGTCTATTGCATCATTTAAAGTTTGTGTTTCTTGTTAATTTTCTGTGTAGTTGATCTGTCCATAGGTGTGAGTGGGGTATTAACGTCTCCCACTATTATTGTGTTATTGTTAATTTCCCCTTTCACACTTGTTAGCATTTGTCTTACATACTGTGGTACTCCTATGTTGGGTGCATATGTATTTATAATTGTTTTATCTTCTTCTTGGATTGATCCTTTGATCACTATGTAGTGTCCTTTTTGGTCTCTTTTCACAGCTTTTGTTTTAAAGTCTATTTTATCGGATAGGAGTATTGCTACTCCTGCTTTCTTTTGGTCTCTATTTGCGTGGAATATCTTTTCCCAGCCCTTCACTTTCAGTCTGTATGTGTCCCCTGTTTTGAGGTGGGTCTCTTGTAGACAGCATATATAGGGGTCTTGTTTTTGTATCCATTCAGCCAGTCTTTGTCTTTTGGTTGGGGCATTCAACCCATTTACGTTTAAGGTAATTATTGATAAGCATGATCCCATCGCCATTTACTTTATGTTTTGGGTTCGAGTTAATACACCCTTTTTGTGTTTCCTGTCTAGAGAATATCCTTTAGCATTTGTTGGAGAGCTGGTTTGGTGGTGCTGAATTCTGTCAGCTTTTGCTTGTCTGTAAAGCTTTTCGATTTCTCCTTCATATATGAATGAGATCCTTGCTGGGTACAGTCATCTGGGCTGTAGGTTATTTTCTTTCATCACTTTAAGTATGTCCTGCCATTCCCTCCTGGCCTGAAGAGTTTGTATTGAAAGATCAGCTGTTATCCTTATCGGAATCCCCTTGTGTGTTATTTGTTGTTTTTCCCTTGCTGCTTTTAATATTTGTTCTTTGTGTTTGATCTTTGTTAATTTGATTAATATGTGTCTTGGTGTGTTTCGCCTTGGGTATATCCTGCTTGAGACTCTCTGGGTTTCTTGGACTTGGGTGACTATTTCTTTCCCCATTTTAGGGAAGTTTTCAACTACTATCTCCTCAAGTATTTTCTCATGGTCTTTCTTTTGGTCTTCTTCTTCTGGGACTCCTATTATTCGAATGTTGGAGCGTTTAATATCATCCTGGAGGTCTCTGAGATTGTCCTCATTTCTTTTAATTCGTTTTTCTTTTTTCCTCTCTGATTCATCTATTTCTACCATTCTATCTTCTACTTTACTAATCCTATCTTCTGCCTTCGTTATTCTACTATTTGTTACCTCCAGAGTGTTTTTGATATCATTTATTGTGTTATTCATTATATATCAATTCTTTATTTCTCCTATGTCCTTGTTGAACCTTTTTTTGCATCTTCTCAATCCTTGTCTCCAGGCTATTTATCTGTGATTCCATTTTTATTTCAAGATTTTGGATCATTTTCACTATTATTATTCAGAATTCTTTATCAGATAGATTCCCTATCTCTTCCTCTTTTGTTTGGTTTGGTGGGCATTTATTCTGTTCCTTTACCTGCTGGGTATTCCTCTGTCTCTTCATCTTGTTTATATTGCTGTGTTTGGGGTGGCCTTTCTGTATTCTGGCAGTTTGTGGAGTTCTCTTTATTGTGGAGTTTCCTCACTGTGGGTGGGATTGTATCGGTGGCTTGTCAAGGTTTCTTGGTTAGGGAAGCTTGTGTCGGTATTCTGGTGGGTGGAGCTGGATTTCTTCTCTCTGGAGTGCAATGAAGTGTCCAGTAATGAGTTATGAGATTTCAATGGTTTTGGAGTAACTCTGGGCAGCCTGTATATTGAAGCTCAGGGCTGTGTTCCTGTGTAGCTGGAGAATTTGCATGGTATGTCTTGCTCTGGAACTTGTTGGCCCTTGTGTGGTGCTTGGTTTCAGTGCAGGTATGGAGGTGATTCATGAGCTCCTATCGATTAATGTTCCCTGGAGTCAGGAGTTCTCTGATGTTCTCAGGATTTGGACTTAAACCTCCTGCTTCTGGTTTTCAGTCTTATTTTTACAGTAATCTCAAGACTTCTCCTTCTATACAGCACCACTGATAAAACATCTAGGTTAAAAATGAAAAGTTTCTCCACAGTGAGGGACACCCAGAGAGGTTCACAGAGTTACATGGAGAAGAGAAGAGGGAGGAGGGAGTTAGAGGTGATCCGAATGAGATGAGGTGGAATCAAAAGAGGAGAGAGCAAACTAGCTAGTAATTGCTTTCTTATGTGCTCTCCACAGTCTGGATGGCTCAGAGATGTTCACGGAGTTATACAGAGAAGAGAAGAGGGAGGAAGGAGACAGAGGTGGCCAGGAAGATAAAAGGGGGGAATGAAAAGGAGAGAGACAGATCCAGCCAGTAATCAGTTCCCTAAGTGTTCTCCACTGTCTGGAACACACAGAGATTCACAGAGTTTGGTAGAGAAGAGAAGAGGGAGGGAGGAGACAGAGACGACCTGGTGGAGAAAAAGGAGAGCCCAAAGGAGGAGAGAGCAGTCAAGCCAGTAATCTCGCTCCCATGTGAAAATGGGTAGTGAAGATTGGGTTTTTAAAGGTACAAAATTGATGACAAATACCAGAAAGCAAAGATTAAAAATCTAGAGTAGAGGTTGGATTTTCAATAATACAATATTAAAGAAAAGAAGAAAAACAAAGTCACAAAAATTATTTAAAAAATATATATGAAGTTTGCTTTGAAACATAGGGTCTTTTTTTTGAAAAGTGATAGTAGGTTATAAAAATGAAAATTAAAGGAGTAATAGAGGACTTAAAAATTTTAAAAAGTTAAAAAAAAAAGAAAAAAGAAAAGAATGATTGTAAAAATAGTAAAAATATATCTAGGATTTTTTCTGGTGTTTGTGGGCAGTGTGGGGTCAGTTCATTTTCGGATAGTTCCTTGGTCTGGCTTATATATCTCAAGATCTATAGGCCTCTTCCTATGTAGCCGGTACTAACTATAGGGTTTTAATCTATTGCACCTGTCACTTCCAAGGCGGTTCCCTCTGTTTTAGCTTCTTCTGTTTGCTGCTCTCTTCAGTGTCTGATTTCTGCCCTGACACAAGGGGGGCAGTGCTGGACACTTTTTTTAGGCTCACTTGTTCAGTCAAGCTGTGGGGAGGGAGGGACGCTGCAAACAAATAACACTGGCGTGTGCTCAGTGTCTCAGCCACACTGGGCCTGCCTCCTGCTCATGGCGCATGTGCCCTCCAGATTGCTCACACAGCTCAGGCTCTAGGTTGCTCCACCAGGAACCGCCCGAGGCCGGCCCTGGGCTGCATGCACCTCCCAGGTCTAAGCCACTCAGGTTCAGGCACTCGGGTAGTCCTCAGAGGTGCAGACTCCATTGGGCCTGCGTTTTGTGCCCTTCCCAGGTCCGAGCAGCTCAGGTGATGAGGTGTTTGGTGAGTGCGGTCGCTGTGACTTATGGCCTCTCCCATCCTGCTGCTCAGTTTTCTGGTTGTACAACCAGCGCGCTGTCTAGAACTCTAAGAACTCTTAGTTGGCAAAGAAAGCTGCTTGCAGTTTGGTAGATAATGTCTCTCTGGGGCTGCAATTGCCCCCTTCTGGCTCTGGCTGCCTGTCATCGGAGGGGGATGGTATGCAGCCAGTTAATTCTGTTCAGTCCTTTGTTCTGTGCGTGGTCCTGGCAGTGTATTAGGTTAGAGCTTTTCGCGTGGTAGCTATCCCACAGTCTGGTTTGCTAGCCCAAGTTAGTTCACTCTGATTACCCTCGGGGCATTCAGGCCCGATCCTCAGTCTAAGCAATGCAGCCCACTCCTCCCTGCCCAGCCCCCGCTTGCTAGTGGCGGATGAAGGTGTCTGCGCTGCTTCTCTGCTGGGGGTGTTATCATTGGGCTCATAATCTGTGGGTTTTAATTATTTACGTATTTTTCCTCCCTGTTTTGTTGCCCTCTGTGCTTCAAGGCTCACCAAAGACTCGGCAGTGAGAGTGTTTCCTGGTGTTTGGAAACTTCTCTCTTTTTAAGACTCCCTTCCTGGGACGGAGCTCCATCCCTACCTCTTTTGTCTCTTTTTTTGTCTTTTATATTTTTTCCTACTTCTTTCTGAAGACATTGGGCTGCTTTTCTGGGTGCCTGATATCCTCTGCCGGTATTCAGAAGTTGTTTTGTGGAATTTACTCAGCGTTTAAATGTTCTTTTGATGAATGTGTGAGGGAGAAAGTGGTCTCCCTGTCCTATTCCTCCACCACCTTCCTTCTCTCGACCATTGATTTCTTCAGCTGTAAAATCTGCTAGGGTCCTCTGAAGAGCAGGTCACTGGGAACTATGGTCATTCCCACTGCATGGCTGGAATTGGTAGCCCCTGATTTTCTTCCTTGTTCCTAGCCGTTATATATGTCTAAGCTTTGCTTGTCTCTGGGGGTGGGAGTGAAACCAAAATAGGTCTTTCATGCAGTGCCCCAAAAGGCTGGGGAAGCTGGTCACCCAACCCATCCACCCTTTCTAGCTGGGGAGAGGAGGTAAAATCTTTCTAGCTGGAGAGTTCTCTTTTGGCACTGGGTAATGCTGGCTTGGGGGATGGGATGATGCAGTCAAAAATGAAGCTGTTCTTCCTTCTGGGTTTGTGTGGTTATTTTCAAGTATTTTGTCTCACTGTTTGCTGAAGCTTTTTAAGTGGATTCCAGATTTATCAGAGCTGTTTTTGATCATGGAAAGCTGTCTAGTTGTTGATATTTGTGAGGATATGAAGGCTGGAGTCTCTGACTCTTCCATCTTGGTGACTGTTCCTCTACACTAACATTATTTACCATTTATTCTTATGAATTTGAGTTATCCTCTGGTGTTATTTCCTTATGCCAACACAGCTTTATTTTTCCCCACACTTTTGTGCTCTTATTGTCAAATATATTATTGATTTTTTACATGTATGGCCCTACAATATAAATATATGCTTACATATGTATATGTAAACACATATATGATCTATTTCTCATCTATCAATTAATCTACCTAGATACGGTTTTATACAATTTCTTTTAAAATTAACTTAAAAGGAGAAAGGAGAAGTATACCTTTATTCTGTTTTTTAATTGCATAATTACCATTACTGATGATCTTTCTTTTTGTGTGTGAATGTGAATGACCTGTCTGGGATCATGTACTCCCAGCGTGAAGAACTTCCTTTTAGTATTTTTTTTTTTTTTAAGAAAGTCTGCTAGCAATAAGTTGTCTCCGTTTTTGTCTATCTGGGAATGTCTTTATTTTGTATTTACTTTTGAAACAATTTTTCTGGATATAATTGTTCTTGGTCGACAGTTTTCTTTTATACTTAATGCATTCCAGTGCCTTCGGGGTTACATTTTCTTCTGATGAAACATCAACTATTAATCTCAGTGGAGTTCCCTCGTATATGATGAGATTTTTTTCTTGCTTCTTTAAAATGTTCTTTCAGTCTTTGTCTTTCAACATTTTTAATATTATATGCCTGGGTGTAAATCTCTGTGTTAATCCCACTTGGATTTTGTATGTGATGAGTTTTTAAAAATTTCTTTAAAATGTTCTTTCAGTCTTTGTCTTTCAACATTTTAAATATAATTTCAACATTTTAAATATGATGTGCCTGAGTGTGAATTTCTGTTAACCCCACTTAGATTTTGTTGAATTTATTTGGTTCATAGATCCATCTCATGAAATTTGAGGGGCTTCCTTGGTGGCTCATTGATAAAGAATTCTTCCAGTGCAGGAGACATGTGTTTGATCCCTGATCCAGGAAGGTACCACCTGCTGTGGAGCAATTATTTCTGTGTGCCACAACTATTGAACCTGGGCTCTACAGCCCATTCTCCACAACAGGATAAGTCAAGGAAATGAGAAACCTGTGTACTGGAACTAAAGTGCAGTCCCTGCTAACCACAACTAGAGAAAAGAAAAGCCCACACAGCAACAAAGCCAGCACAGCCAAAAATAAATAAATAAAATTATATTAAAAATCGAAGAAATTTTCAGTCGCTGTTTCCTGTAATATTTTTTCCACTTCTTTCTCTCTCTTCTCTTCTTCTTGTACTCCCATTATGCATATGGTGGTGTGCCTAATGTCTGTATTTCTCTGTTCATTTTTCATCATTCTTTTTTCTCTTTTTTCTTCAAATTGCATCAAATCTCTATCAATCTGTTTTCCAGTTCACTGACTCTTTTTTTTTTTTATAACAGATTAGGAATTCCTTGGTAGTCCAGTGGTTAATAATCCACTTGCCAATGCAGGGGACATGGGTTTGATCCCTGGCCCAGGAAAATTCCACATGCTGCAGGGCGGCTAAACCCAGGAACCGCAATTACTGAGCTCATACTTTAGAGCCTGTGAGCTGCAAGTACTAAGCCAGTATGCTACAACTACTGAGCCCAAACACCTAGAGCCTGTGCTCCACAAAAAGAGAAGCTACTGCAATGAGAAGCTTGTGCATGACAACAAAGAGTAGCCCCCATTCACTGCAAATAGAGAAAGCCCGTGCACAGTAATGAAGACTCAATGCAGCCAAAAATAATTGTCAGTTTAGATCTATTCTTGATCCCCCATGGTGAATTTTTTATTTTAGTTATTGAATTTTTTAAATCTTTTGCAATTCTATCTGATTGTTTTAAAAGTAAATTCTAATTATCGATATTCTGTGTTTGTTAAGGCACTGTCATCATAGCATACTTTATTTCTTTAAGCATGATTTCCTTTAGTTCTTTTTATATTTATAATGACTGCTTTGAAGTTTTAAACTCTGACATCTGGGCCCTCTCAAATAAGTTCTGTTCCCCTCCCTCCTTATATGGGCCAGGCTTTTCTGTTTCTTTGCATGTCTCATACTTTTGTTGAAGACTGGTCATATTATGTGATGTACTGTAGCAACTCTATGTAGTAATTCACTGCCCTCTCTATTTGAGCTTGTTTTTATTCTGTTTTGTTTATACTTGTTTGTTTAGTGATGTGCCTAGACTCTTTTAGTGAAATATTCTTCCTCCACAGTGCAATGTCACTCCTCAGAGAGTATAGCCTTGATCGTGCACAATCACCTTGAAATGACATAGGTTTTAGCAGGATTCTTTTTGACTATATCTTTACCTGGTTTCTAAGTTGTCTGCCTCTGTTGATATTACAGTTATTAGTCTTCACTAATTTCAGGCTGATTGCTCTATTGTTTGCAACAATGCCTTGCAGAATAAATTGCTAATGTCTGACTCAATTATATTTAGGCAAAAATGGTTTTTTGAGGCCAGAATTTGAGGTTTGTTCTGACCCAAAGAGGTCTTTTCTTATCTCTTTCTTTTGTTTTCTCTGATAAATTAGATGACCTATGATTTAACTTGTTGCTCATGGAGAGCTATCAGTCTCTTGTTTATTGACTATTATCAATATCTATTGTTATGAGAATGTCCTTGGGCTTCAAAAAAGTCAGTTCTTAGGGATTGCTTCTTTCCCTGTTCAAAGCTCTGAGATACTGCTCCAAGCACTTGACCAAGATGGTAGCCTCTCCTGATATGGGGTCTGCACTAAAAGAGAAAGCTGAGATGGGGGCATTTTTGGTCCCATATTATTGGTGTGCTGTATCTGGGGTAGAGCCTTTTCCTGTGAATTGGAGCTGGGTGGAGGAAGGGGCTCATTGAGAATTTTTAGCCTTTGCAACTCAGTGTTGAAGTGAGAAGTGCTGACAGACTTCCCCTTCAGTAAGATATAATCCCTTGATCAGGAGCTACAAGGAGAGGAAGCACTGTTTTGGCCACATTCCCCTAGAGTGGAGCTTCTGTCAAGCTGAGCTGGGGGATTGACTTGAGAGTCTGGGAGTTTTGTTCTTGTGAGGGATTTTGTAGATTTTCTAGAATAAATGTTATTTTTCAAATTTTGTGCATGGTCTTAAGATAATTTCCAGAGACTTTAAATGGCTGCTTTAATACAATAATTTTCATTAGTTATGGTTGTCTGACTTGGGAATAGGTTCACGGAACTATTCATGTAGCCTTTCTGATAGGGACAGAATGAAGGGACAAAACAAGTGATTAAATAGTTAATCCTATCAGGGGATTGTAAGTAGAAAAATATGGGAGACCCCTGTAAGTTAATGGTTACTTGAGAAAGCAGGTTTGCTTAACCATAAAACCAAGCACATTTGCTTAGCAACAAACCATGCAACAGAAGCATGAAACATGCCCTAAACAATACAACAATGGTGGCATGAGACTCACATCCTGCCCAGTGAGCTCAATAAGTTAATTATTCCTAAAAGTGCTTTCTGCACACAATTTGTGGACCTAGCTTGACCACACAGGGACAAAAAAACTCCCCTGCTCAACCTGGCGGAGGAACTAATGATGAAAACATGATGTCTACTCAAGAAAGACAAAGAAGTCTTACCCCTTCCCACCTGTCCTTTGATTATAAAATTGTAGCCCACTAATTGCTCAGGACACAACAGTTCTTGCCCACCTGCTTATAAGCTTCACAAGTATCCTATTCTAATAAATCACTTCTTACCTACCACTTTGCTCTCACCAAATTCTTCTCTGCACTGACATAAAGGACTATTGTATCAGAGCTCTTCAGAGCCCCCTAAAATGACATTGGTTCAAATTCCAGAACTTAGAATATTGTAGTCATTTAAAAATCAGGCAGGAGAACAACATCAGTTCAGTTCAGTTCAGTCGCTCAGTCGTGTCTGACTCTTTGCGACCCCATGAATCGCAGCATGCCTGGCCTCCCTGTCCATCACCAACTCCCGGAGTTCACTCAGACTCATGTCCATTGAGTCAGTGATGCCATCCAACCATCTCATCCTCTGTTGTCCCCTTCTCCCCCTGCCCTCAATCCCTCCCAACATCAGAGTCTCTTCCAATGAGTCTACTCTTCACATGAGGTGGCCAAAGTACTGGAGTTTCAGCTTCAGCATCATTCCCTCCAAAGAAATCCCAGGGCTGATCTCCTTCAGAATGGACTGGTTGGACCTCCTTGCAGTCCAAGGGACTCTCAAGAGTCTTCTTCAACACCACAATTCAAAAGCACCAATTCTTGGGTGCTCAGCCTTCTTCACAGTCCAACTCTCACATCCATACATGACTACTGGAAAAACCATAGCCTTGACTAGACGGACCTTATTCGGCAAAGTAATGTCTCTGCTTTTGAATATACTATCTAGGTTGGTCATAACTTTTCTTCCAAGGAGTAAGCATCTTTTATTTGCATGGCTGCAGTCAACATCTGCAGTGATTTTGGAGCCCCCAAAAATAAAGTCTGACCTGTTTCCACTGTTTCTCCATCTATTTCCCATGAAGCGATGGGACCGGATGCCACGATCTTGGTTTTCTGAATGTTGAGCTTTAAGCCAACGTTTTCACTCTCCTCTTTCACTTTCATCAAGAGGCTTTTTAGTTCCTCTTCGCTTTCTGCCATAAGGGAGGTGTCATCTGCATATCTGAGGTTATTGATATTTCTCCCAGCAATCTTGATTCCAGCTTGTGCTTCTTCCAGTCCAGCATTTCTCATGATGTACTCTGCACATAAGTTAAATAAGCAAGGTGACAATATACAGCCTTGACGTACTCCTTTTCCTATTTGGAACCAGTCTGTTGTTCCATGTCCAGTTCTAACTGTTGCTTCCTGACCTGCATATGGGTTTCTCAAGAGGCAGGTCAGGTGGTCTGGTATTCCCATTTCTCTCAGAATTTTCCACAGTTTATTGTGATCCACACGGTCAAAGACTTTGACATAGGAAATAAAACAGAAATAGAGGTTTTTCTGGAACTCTCTTGCTTTTTCGATGATCCAGTGGATTTTGGCAATTTGATCTCTGGTTCCTTTGCCTTTTCTAAAACCAGCTTGAACATCTGGAAGTTCATGGTTCACGTACTGCTGAAGCCTGGCTTAGAGAATTTTGAGCATTACTTTACTAGCGTGTAAAATGAGTGCAATTGTGTGGTAGTTTGAGCATTCTTTGGCCAAGAGAACACGCTGGTCATAGCAAACACCCTCTTCCAACAACACAAGACTCTACACATGGACATCACCAGATGGTCAACACCAAAATCAGATTGATTATATTCTTTGCAGCCAAAGATGGAGAAGCTCTATACAGTCAACAAAAACAAGACCAGGAACTGACTGTGGCTCAGATCATGAACTCCTTATTGCCAAATTCAGACTTAAATTGAAGAAAGTAGGGAAAACCACTAAATCATTCAGGTATGACCTAAATCAAATCCCTTATGATTATACAGTGGAAGTGAGAAATAGTTTTAAGGGCCTAGATCTGATAGATAGAGTGCCTGATGAACTATGGAATGAGGTTCGTGACATTGTACAGGAGACAGGGATCAAGACCATCCCCATGGAAAAGAAATGCAAAAAAGCCAAATGGCTGTCTGGGGAAGCCTTACAAATAGCTGTGAAAAGAAGAGAAGAAAAAGCAAAGGAGAAAAGGAAAGATATAAACATCTGAATGCAGAGTTCCAAAGAATAGCAAGAAGAGATAAGAAAGCCTTCCTCAGCGATCAGTACAAAGAAATAGAGGAAAAGAATAGAATGGGAAAGACTAGAGATCTCTTCAAGAAAGTTAGAGATATCAAGGGAACTTTTTATGCAAAGATGGGGTCGATAAAGGAGAGAAATGGAATGGACCCATCAGAAGCAGAAGATATTAAGAAGAGGTGGCAAGAATACACAGAAGAACTGTACAAAAAAGATCTTCATGACCCGGATAATCACGATGGTGTGATCACTCACCTAGAGCCAGACATCCTGGAATGTGAAGTCAAGTGGGCCTTAGAAAGCATCACTATGAACAAAGCTAGTGGAGGTGATGGAATTCCAGTGGAGCTATTTCAAATCCTGAAAGATGATGCTGTGAAAGTGCTGCATTCAATATGCCAGCAAATTTGGAAATCTCAGCAGTGGCCACAGGACTGGAGAAGGTCCTAGTGTTAGTGTGTCCCAATGTCTGTGTATCTCATGTGTATGCACTGATATCCATGTGTTCCAGCGCCTGTATATCCCAGTGTCTGTCTCTTAGTGACTATGCACCAGCATCTATATTCCCAGTGTCTGTCTCAATGACTATATATCCCCAAGTCACTGTATATCAAAGTTTCTATGTGTCTTAAGTTCTGTCTGTATCTGTGTACCACGATGTCTATGTATACCAGTTTCTCTTTATCTCTGTAAATTAATGCATTAGCGTCCATGTGCCCCCAGTGTCTGTGTGTCAGCATGTTGATTGTATAGCTCAGTTTCAGTGTTTCTTTGTGCTTCAGTCTAGTGTCTATCCCACTCTATGTGCCCTAGTGTTTTTGTACTAGTGTCTGTGTATCTCAATATCTGTGAAAAGACTGTCTGTTTGTCCCAGGGTCAGTATATCCCCACGTCTGTAAGTTCCAGCCTGTATGTATCCTGCTGCTGCTGCTGCTGCTGCTAAGTCTCTTCAGTTGTGTGCGACTCTGTGCAACCCCACAGACTCCGCCATCCCTGGGATTCTCCAGGCAAGAACACTGGAGTGGGGTGCCATTCCCTTCTCCAATGCATGAAATGAAAAGTGAAAGTGAAGTCGCTCAGTCATGTCCAACTCTTTGCGACCCCATGGACTGCAGCCCACCAGGCTCCTCCGTCCATGGGATTTTCCAGGGAAGAGTACTGGAGTGGGGTGCCATAAGTCCCAGTTTATTGTATGTTCTATTATCTGTGTCAGTGTTTGTTTGTCCCAGTGTTTGTATGTTCCAAAGTGATTGTGTGTTCCAGAGTAAGCATGTTGCAGTGTGTCTATGAATTTACAGTGTTTTGTGTGCTTAGTGACTGTATCCCAGTTTCTGCGTGTTTGAGTCTGTGTATCCCATATTTCAGTGACTCTGTCCCTTTGTTAGCATGTTGTAGTCTGTTTGAGTCTCAGTGTTTGTGTGCCTCATGACTATATCACACTATATGTCCTCGTATTTGTGTTTTCCAGTACCTGTAGGCTTAAGTGTTTGCTGCTGTGTATGCCAGTGTCTGCATGTTTTCTGCTGTCTGTATGTCCTAGTTTGGGGGGACCCTGATGTTTATGTATTCCATTGTATACCACATATCTCTATGTATCAGTGTTTGTGTGTCTCAGTGTCTGTATGTCCCAGTGTTGTTTTTTCTCTGTTTATGTACCTTGTTTCCCAGTGTCTTAAGTCCTTCGCATTTCACTAGTGTCCCTAGTGACTGTATCTCCCATTGTCTATACACCCAAGTAGCTGTGTCTAAATGTTTATATATCCCAGTGTCTCTGTACTTTAATGTCTATAAGTCCTTGTTTCTGTCTACTTCTGACTGTGCAACAGTTTGTGTGTCAAAATGAATGTGTGTCACAGTGTATATATAATTCCCAGTACCTATAGTTCACAGCCTCTCTGTACTCTAATGGCTGGGTGTCCCAATATTTGTTTATGTCCTAATGACTGTATGTTCTAGTATCTGTGTGTCTTTATGTTTGTGCATGTTCCAATATCTGTGCACAAAGATAGGAAAACACAGACACTGGACACAGAGGCTCACAAATGCCCTGACAGAGATGCACAGAATTTTTATATGTCCCATGATTTGTGAACTCCAGTGACTATTTGCATGTTGTGTATGTCTCTTAATTTCAGTGTTTGTATACTTCAGTACCAGTAGCCCAGTGTCTGTGTGTCACAACATCTCTTTGATCCAGTTTTGTGGTGGTTCTATGGTGGTTCCATGTCTGTATGTGCCTCAATAACTGTATGTCCCAGGATGTGTCCCAATTTCTGTGTGTTCTGATGTCAGTGTACCCCAGTGTATGTATATTCCAGTGTTTGCTTGTTCCACTGTTTGTGAGGCAAAGTGTCTGTATGGCTTAGTGCTTTTAAATGTCCTTATGTTTCTGTGCTTCATTATCTATATTATATTTTTCTGTATTCTAGTCTCAGTATGATCCTGAGTTTCAGTTTTTCATATTTCAGTCTCTATGCCTCAGTTTCCTTGTGTCCCAGTGGTGCTATGTCCCGGTGCGGTGTGTGTGTGTGTCTGTATGTGTGTGTGTGTCCCAGGTTCTATGTATCCTTCTGTTTGTATATCCCAGTGTCTGTGTATACCAGTACCTGTGTGGCAGTGTCTGGTCCCATTGTTTCTGTGTGCCAGCATCCTAGTGTGTTCTGATGACTGTCCTAGTATCTTTGTGTGTTGTGTTAGTATATTTCAGTGTCTCTCTGTGTTTTATTGGTTGGCTATATTTCCCAATGGTTATGTGCCTCTTAATATCTGTATGAGCATGTGTTTGGCTGTGTTTCAGTGTCTACATATTATAGTTTCTCAAGGTTTCTGTGTTTCAATGTCTGTGTGTTCTGGTGTCTGTGGTTTCCTTTGCATATTGTAGTTCACTATCTGCATATCCTTGGTTCCCTATAATTCTGAGAGTTTCTGTTTCCCGTTCTTTATGCACCTGTCTTATACACTCTATTGGTCTTTTTATTTCAGTGTCTGTATGTTCACCTCTCTGGGTTCCTATGAGTCTCTGACAGTATTCTCCTGCTTCTATCTGTTGTCTCTGTGTGTCCCTGATCTCTGTATGTTAGTATCTGTTTATCCTTATCCTTCAATGTACTTGAGTCTTTGCATATCTTGAACCTTTGCATATCTTGTGCTTTAGTGGTGTATATCTTCCTGTCTCGGTGTGCCCATGGATCTCTGCATATTAGTGTCTGGGCATCAAATGAGCCTTTCTGTTTGAGTGTTGGTGCATCCCCTTTTCTGTTCACCATTGAATTTTTGTGTTCCTGAATCTTTACATGTTCCTGGATCTTTGCATTTTCCTGAGTCTTTATTGTGTCCTTGTGTCTTTGCTCCTCCTTGAATCTACATGTCCCTGAGTCTTTGCATGTGATCTAAGATCTAGTGTTTGTGCATCACTGTGTCAGGGCATTCATGAGCCTCTGTGTGTTCCAGTATCTGTGTGTTCCTATCTTTCTGCATCCCCAAGTTTTCCATATCCCTGAACTTTCGTGATCCACTGTAAGTGTGTCCTGGAACCTCTGTATTCCTGTTCTGGGTGTCTCTCTCTGAGCCTCTTTGTTCTAGTGTCTGTACTCATGAATCTGCATATGCCTCCTTCCATGTGCCCTTTGTTGGTGAATCCCTGAGTCTGTGCATCTCTGAGGCTTGGCTCTCCATGTCTGTGATTTAGCATTTGCCCTACTTCTCCATTTACTTTCTCCAACTTTTGCCAATGTTTCTGTATTAGTTTCTTGATATTGCTATGGCTGTGTCTTAAGTTGGTCTGTGCTTCAATACCATTCTTTCTTAGTCCATATGTATTTTTATCTAAATTCTCATGACTGTGTTCTTGTTTCTGTGGGTCTGTTTGTTAGGGTGTTTCTTTGTATTGGTTCCTCTTTTTGTCTTGCTCTGTCCTTGTTTCTGTTTTGATCTGACTCACCATGTCTCTCTATTTGTGTCTAGTGTCTGGATCCATGTCTTTTTATTTTTTACCCACTATCTCTGTGTCCCTGGGTCTGAGTCACTGTCCCTATTCTTTCATTTGTGGCCTTGGTTCCTTTTTTGTGTGTCTCTATTTCTGGGCATCCCCAGGTGTATCTTGATTCAGTGTTTTTGCCCATTTGCTTATGTTCTGTGTGTTTGTTTCTCTATGTCTAGGTTTCTTTATTCCTATCTTGATCCTTCCAGAAGTGTGTCTATGTTTCTGTCCCTATGTCTATCCTGTATCTGTATGACTGTGTTTGTGGGTTCACAGCCCCATCTACCTGTTCTAAGATTTCTCATTCTGAATTCCTGTATCCCTGTCACTGTGTCACAATATCCTCATTATTCTTGGGCTTATCTTGCTTGTCCTTATGTTTGTTACTTGATCTGAAATTTATCTCTTCAATGGTGTTTGTCATGGTTGAGATGTCTGCATTCCCATGTCTTTGTCGTTGGATCTCTAATTATATAAATCTCTGCTTCTGTCCATTCTTGGTGTGTTCCTCTGCATGTGTGTGTGTCTTTGGGTCTTTATCACCAAGTCTGTATCTGTGTAACATTGAATCTGTTTCTGTGTCCTTATAGGTTTCAGGTCTTGTGTTTCTGTGTTCTCTTCTCATCCCACATCCCATGTCTGCATGCCATCATGTCTATGTGTTTCTACCTCTCTGTCCTTGGTGTGATCTTGGCCAAAAGCAAGACCAAGACTAGGGTCTTGACCAATGTATCCCTGGTTACCTCTGTGTCCCTGTGTCTCTGTGTCTGAATCTCTATCTTTTCATTTTGTATGTTGTTATGTCTCAGTGTCTTCATATTAGTCACTGTGTGCTTGTTCCTGGGTGACCTCATTTTTGTCTCTCTGCCTCTATCTTTATGACAGAGACAGCACCTCAAAACGGGGATATAGAAGCTCAGTCAGAGAGCATCTGTATCTCTGGGTTTATGTCACACTGGCTTCCTGCCCCATGTTTGTATGTCTATATGCTCCTATGTCTATTCTCTATTTTGAAATCCTTGTATTTCCATGTCTCTATCTCTACCCATTCACATCTGTGTCCTCATTGCTGTTTCTGTGTGTGATCTTGTGACTTTGGTTGTGAGTAGTATATGTGTATGTCTACTGCTGCGTCATGGGATCCTTTTTTGTTCATTCATTTCTTCATTCAGCAAATATTTACTAAGCACCTACTAAGTGCTAAAAACTGGGGATACATAGATGATTTAGAAAAGGTCCTTGTTCTCAAGTAGCTCACAGTCTAAGTAAGGGACCCAGACAAGTAAATAGTATGCACACAGTATGTACAAGTAAGTACATAGTATGAAAGGTGAATTTGAATGGAATGGGGGTGGGCTGTGGGAACACAGGGGACCAAACTCAATCTATGGAGGAGTCAGGGAAGACTTCCTAGAGGAAGTGGCAACTAAGACTTGAAGAATGTGTAACATTTACCTGAATGAAGCCAAAGAAGGGAATCCCACATAGAAGGAAAAGCACATGCAAGGGCTGATTGGTGGGTTTGTTAGAGAAACTGTGTTTGTGTGCATGCATAGTTGCTCAGTCATGTCTGAGTCTTTGTGACCCCATGGACTGTAGCCCACCAGGCTCCTCTGCCCATGGGATTCTCCCGGTAGGAATACTGGAGTGGGCTGCCATTTCCTCTTCTAAAGTATCTTCCTGACCCAGGGACTGAATCCACATCTGCATTTTTCTGCCTTGGCAGGCAGATTCTTTACCACTGAGTCACTTGAGAAACCCTAGGGGAACTGTAAGAGCTTTAAATAAGCCATGGGAGCCAGAGAAGGTTGTGAAGAGTATTGGTGCCTCAGGTTTTTGTTTTAAGGAAGTCGCTTCTAAGGTTGCTCTGGAGTATGGATTAAAAAGGTTAGAGACTGGAGGCAGTAAGGACTGTGAGGAGGCAGGAATCTCAAAGCCTCTAGTTCCATAGATCTGCATATCTTTGTGTACGTGTTCTGGTGAATGTATCACTTAGTGCCTGTGTTAGTGTGTGTCCCTGTGTGTTTTCATGTCCTCAGGGCTTTGTTCTTGGTCAACCCTGTGCCCTGGCCTCTGAGTCATCAGGTCTCTTGGCTGTGGGGTTCAGGGACCATCACAGGACATAGGCAATGTAGGGTTGGCCCAGAAACCACTGTACATGAGAGCATTTCACCAGCCAGCAGGAAGCTCAGTGGGGAAACAGTCTTGGTGAGTCCTTCAGCAGCTTCTTGCCTATGACCACAGGCACACCTGGGCCCTGCTGCCTCCTCAGATTTGGCCCCATAAGCCCTGCCACCAGCTTGATGTCTGCATGCTGGAACTGTCCTGAGGGAGAGAGATGGAATACCAGTCAGGTCAGTGTCCTGAGTCCCACTGATAGCTCTGAGAGGATCCTAAAGCAGGGAACGTTGAAAGAAAAGTAGGAGGGAGGAGAGGCAGCAAAGGCCTGGAGGAGGGAAGAGACTGAACATTGTGTGATTTGTGGAGGAGTCAGATGGGACAGGAGTGTAGCATGAAAGTAGGGGGCCAAAGTGGATGAGATGGCAACAGATAGGGTACAGTCTGGCTTGAAGGAGATGACAAGTTAGATTAGAGAAGTGAGGAGCTTCAAAGGAAGTAAAAATATCTGTTCAATCCACCATCACTGCCCAAAGTTCTTTGGTGGGGGTCTCAGCCTCAGGTTCTGCTAATGTTTCCTGACCTACAGTCTGGCTTCCTGCAATCCTCCTTTACAGCAACATCCAGAGGGATCTTTGTAATACTCAGACCTGACTGTATCTTTCTCCTGTTTCCCTGATGGCTCAGATGGTAAATAATCTGTGTGCAATGCAGAGATGCAGGCTTAGTCCCTCGTCAGGAAGATCACCTGGAGAAGAGAATGGGTACCCACTTCAGTATTCTTGCCTGGAGAATTCTATGGGCAGAGGAGCCAGATGGGCAACAGTCCATGGGGTCTCAGAGTCCAACACAACTGAGCAACTTTCACTTTCACTTTCTCCTGCCTATGCCTTTTCATGACTCCCATTGTCTTCAGGAAAAGTCAAATTCTTCATGCAGGCATTCTAGTCTGACTACTCCAGCTCTATCTCTTCCAATCTCCATTCTTTTCCTCTACACATTTGCTCAGCTTTCCATACTCAGTGCGGGTCTCTCTCCTACAGGAGAACTTTCTTGAGCTCCAAGGCTGGGCAAGGTGCCTCACCCTGGATTCCTCCAGCTCCCTGGACTGCTTTCTGTCTAGCACTGATAACTCACTGGGATCACTATCCATGTTTGGGTCTCTCTTCTTCCTAGACCAGGAGCTCTCCAAGGGCAGAGCTTGGTTCTTATTCTTCCTTGTGGTTTGAGGGTCAAGGTGCTGGGGCTAACTGACTTTTCACTGTGGCAGAGTTTCTCTTGGGGTTCGATCCCTGGGAAGATTCCCTGTAGGAGGAAATGGCAACTCACTCCAGCATTCTTGCTTTGGGAATCCCATGGACAGAGGAGCCTGGTGGGCTATAGTTCACAGGGTCGCAAAGAGTTGGACATGACTGAATAGACTTAGGACTCATGCTGGATATCTTAGTGTTATAAATCTTGGTGAATAGTTTATGTCGTGTGTGTCTGGTTATGTATTGGTACATATTATGTATCTTGGGGTGTCAGTGAGTATGCATCTGTCTGTGTATCATGGAATTTGTGTGCATTGGTGTGTTTTATGTATCTAGAGTAGCAGAGTGTGTGTGCCTGTGTGTGTTAAATTCTTGTGAATTGGGATGAATCTGGGGTTATCAGTGTATGTATGTTGATAAATGTGTCATTGTGTATATCTGGGCGTGTATTATGCATCAATATGTGTCTGGATGCATATTTGTATGTTACTATTTGTAGGTGTGGAAAGTGTCAAAATATATGTCCCTGGGTGTGTGTTTTTGTGAGTTTACTGTATGCCCTAGTATGTGTGTGTGTATTTTTGAGTGTCTTTGTGTTAGAGTGTATTTGTGTTTTCATGTGTCTGAGTATGCACTTGTGTGTTAGTGAGGTGCACTGTTATGTGTTTGTATTAGTCCACAAATGTCTGGGGGTGTTGACATGTATATTTGGCTGTGGAGTTATATGAGATAGAGTCTTTGGTGCTCTCCCCTGCCTTTGGGTCATCTATGAGTTGTAGCAGTTCCCATGGATGCTCATCCAGTGTGAAGAAGATCTTCTCTTCTGAGTGTGGGATGTGGATCACAAAGTGGGGTCCCATTTATTGCAAGGCAGGAGGCACAACTCTGTAGTTATAGCCTTAGAAGGTATGGGAGATGAAGAGAGGGAAAGAGAGAGGAGGGGAAGATAGGAGGCCATGTTTATTTCCCCAGAGAGACAGTCCAACCCCAGTCCCAGTGCACAAGCTGTCCTATACTCAAATAAGTCAGCAAGGGTGGCTGGCTTATCCAAGGATGAGAAAGTGAAGATGCTTGGCAACATGCCTGCAGAAGATAGGAGGACTGTGTTGATAGGAGACTGATTATTACATTCCTAGTAACTCTGGGCCCCTCTGACCTCTGAGTCACCCCAAATTCCTGAGCTCAGTACTTAAGTCTTTTCTGATATCTAGTCCCTGCCTAGCTCTCCACTCTTCTCTGTATGCTCCAGCCTAACTGAACTGAATATTCTTATGAGTACCTTACTTATCTTGCTAGTGACCCCATTGTTTTTGTTTCTCCTGCTACTTGGAATGTTCTTCTTCTTTTAATTAGTAATAATCAATTTCTAGTCATTCTTCTAGGTCAGTTCAAATGCTATTTTAAAATTTTATTGATTTATTTTATTTTTGGCTGCACTGGGTCTTCGTTGAAGCACCTGGGGCTCTTCCTTGCTGTGTGTAAGCTTTCTCTAGTTACTGCATGTGGGGGCTACTCTTACTTGTGCTGCACGGGCTTCTCATTGTGATGGCTTCTCTTGCTGCAGAGCATGGGCTCTAGAGCGAGTGAGCTTTAGTAGTTGCAGCATGTGGGCTCTAGAGTGTGGGTTCAGTAGTTGTGACACAGGCTTAGTTGCCTCTCAGCATGTGGGATCTTCCCAAACCAGGGATTGAACTGGTGTCTCTTGCATTGTTAGGCAGATTCCTATCCACTGTGCCACCAGGGAAGTCCCATGTTAATATTTTAATTTGCATTTTCATTATGACTTAAGAAGTTGAACATTTGTTCTTTTTTGAAGTGCTGGTTTTAGGTCAATTTTCAATTGGATTGTCCTCATTTTTCTTACTGTAGATTTCTGGAACTTTGTTATATATTATTAACATAAATGGAAATGAAAGCTTGGGGGTCTTTGTCAGGGGAGGTCTTTGTTCATCTTTTGCTAGTACCGCAGAACTTTCCTGAGATTTCATGCTGCCTCCATCTCTTCCAAAGATCTCTTCAGAATTGCTGTCCCAATGTGGATTCCCTGCCAATTGTAAAAGAAATAGGAGAAATCCTTCACACTCTGAGGGCAAAGATGTCTCCAGCCCACCAAAAGGCATACCTTCCTTCTGATTAGGAGAATCTTCATTGGCTTCCCAATCTGACCTTGCACATTGCCAAGACTGAGACCTTATGCTCCCCATGGCATCTTAGTTTTTCAAGCTCAGTTATGTTCAAAATTCTTCCTTATAACATTTATGCATGCATTCACTTGATCATTTTTTATTCATTCAAGTGCTGTTTAAGCATCAGGAACATGGTCATGAAAAAGTCAGTCATGATTTCTGACGTGGTGAAGCTCATATTTTAGTTGGGAAGGCAGGCATGAATGAAATTATAATTACCAATTATGATCAATGCTATAAGAAAAAAAGAATAGATTGACTGAGAGAGTTGCAGGTACTCCACATAGTGTGAAGCAGTAGTAAGGGGTAAAAAGGACATCTGAGTTGAGATTTAAGGCATAATCTGGAGCTTGAGTGACAATGGAAGAAATGAGGGTGGTAGGCAGGGGCAGGGCAAAGCAGGTCAGAGCAATTTTCAAGCAGGGGAAACAGCTTGGAAGAGGTCCCCGAGTGGAGGCAGGGGAGAGGGTAGGGCCTATTGGAGGAACAGGAGGCCAGTGTGGCCTGAGTTCAGAGGGTGAGTGGGAGAAGGTGAGGTCAGAGAGGTATGGGGTATAGGGCAGGTCATGCAGGGACTTGTAGCTCAGATGTATAGAACAGTCTTTTGGACTCTGTGGGAGAGGGAGAGGGTGGGATGATTTGGAAGAATGGCATTGAAACATGTATAATATCATATAAGAAACAAATCGCCAGTCTAGGTTTGCTGCAGGATACAGAATGCTTGGGGCTGGTGCACTGGGATGACCCAGAGGGATGGTATGGGGAGGCAGGTGGGAGGGGGGTTCAGGATTGGAAACACATGTACACCTGCGGCAGATTCATGTTGATGTATGGCAAAACCAATACAATATTGTAAAGTAATTAGCCTCCAATTAAAATAAATAAATTTAAATTTAATAAAAGCTAAAAAAATTAAGAGAACTTTGAACTTTATTCTAAAAAGTACGATAAGAAATGATAAGTACGATAGGAAACCATTGAGGGGAGTTAAGTAGGGAAGAGACATGAAGTGATATATGTTTTTAAATGATCCCTTTGCTGGCAAAGAATGTCCAAGAGAATATCTCAAAAAAAGAAGCAAGAAAACCAGTGATGAGTCTGCAACAGTTTTATAGGTGAAGCACAATGGTAGTCTGCCCTAAGATAGTGACAGTTGGGGTAGTGAGAAGTGGGTGCATTTGACAAACAGAGATAACTGTGTCAGGAATTGAAGATGGATGGGATATTGGGAGGGAAGATAGTGAAGGAGAGGGGTATGTCAAGAATGTCATGCCCAAATTTATATCCCTGTGAATTATTGTCACCACCAACTGGTTCTAATCCTGCCCTATAAGGTCACCCAGGAAATGTCACTCCTCTCAGGAAGGTGAATAATGAAGTAGTGAATCATATTCATCATGGGACCAAAGTGTGTAGGTTCAAACCTCTCACTAGTGGTGTGATGTGGTGTCACTTCTCTGTGCTTCAGTTTTCCCATGAGTAAAATCCAGATAATAAGAGGTTTTTGGTGAAGATTAAATGAAGACTACAAGTACAATATGTAGATCAGTACCTGGGCACAGGAAGAGCTAAAAAATGTAAAAAACTAGAAATAAAACCACCATATGACCCAGCCATCCCACTCCTAGGCATATACCCTGAGGAAACCAAAATTGAAAAAGACACTTTACCCCAATGTTCATTGCAGCACTATTTACAATAGCTAGAACATGGAAGCAACCTAGATGTCCATTGACAAATGAATGAATAAAGAAGTTGTGGTACATATACACAATGGAATGTTATTTAGGCATAAAAAGGAATGCATTTGAGTCAGTTCTAACGAGGTGGATGAACCTAGAGCCTATTATACAGAGTGAAGTAAGTCAGAAAGAGAAAGATAAATATCATATACTAATGCACATATATGGAATCTAGAAAGATGGTACTGAAGAATTTATCTGCAGGACAGCAACGGAGAAACAGACATAGAGAACAGACTTATGGACATGGGGAGAGGGGAGGAGAGGGTGAGATGTATGGAGAGAGTAACATGGAAACTTACATTACCATATGTAAAATAGATAGGCAATGGGAATTTGCAGTCTGTCTCAGGGAACTCAAACAGGGGCTCTGTATCAACCTAGAGGGGTGGGATGGGGAGGGAGATGGGACAGAGGTTCAAGAGGGAGGGGACATATGTATACCTATGACTGATTCATGTTGAGATTTGACAGAAAACAACAAAATTCTGTAAAGCAATTATCCTTCAATTAAAAATAAAAAAATGTAACATTATTTCACAGCCTTTGGAAAATTTAAAGACAACAGTCATCATCTTCCTCATTTTTTATATTTCTCTCATTAAGCAGGGCTGTTTATGGAGCACAAAACAACCAATCAGACCTACCTTGCTTGTGAAGCATAAGCAATTCTCTTGTCCAACAAAGCAAATGTCAAAGCCACAGCTTGGCCAGTTTGATTCTGTGCATTTCCCAGTCGTAACATCTCTTCTCTCCCAGGGCCTCTAATTCTGTGCCTATGTGCTGAAGCCCAGAGAAGTTAAGTATCTTGTTTAAATTCTCAAAGCAAGCAAGCAAGTGGCTTAAATCATAAAAATCTGCAAGGGCTTCTGGTTCTTAGTGCTCTCTAGTCTCTATTCCCTTGTGGCTTGACCTCTTGTTCATAGACACAGGTGGTGCTTTGGGGCCCTGGAAACAGGTCATGCTGATGCCAGAGCCTTCCAGGGGGCAGCAGAGAGGGCAGGGTGGGGTGAAAGGGAGTAGTGAGGGATTCTCCAAGGGCAGAAATGGTCATGGTACTGCTGGGACTTGTGGGACTTGAGACTGTGCTTGGGAGTATGCAAAGCCTCTGGAGGTAGGGGCCTGAGCTTGGCAGGCCTGGAAAGTAATGGGATTTTGGGTTTATTAGGAGTTGGTGTCCTAGATTGGAAAGTGATAAACCTAGGGAAGGTTGGTGAGGTGGGGCACTAGGTTTAAGAGGTGATGGAATTTTAGGGGTCTTAGGTAAGAGGGATCCCAGGTCTAGGATATGGCATCTTGTTTGGGGTCTTAGGAGCAAGAACCCTTGCTGTGGGGTGTGGTGGGTATTTGAGGATCTGATGTGTGGAGAATTCAGGCCGGGGCTGTGACAGGCTTTTTGATTGTGGTATAAGTACCCCAGGTTGCGGGAGTGATGAGGCATCTCATTTAGGTTATGATGGAGCACCAGGTTTGGAATGCAGCAGAGTAGCATGTTTCATAGGACCAGTTTGGGGAGGGGCTAGAATGCTAGAATTCAGAGGTGGGACTTGTGTCTTGAATTCATGGCTAATACAGTACCAAGGTTCTGATGTAATGGTGTGCTGGACTTCAGGAGCAATAGGGCACCAAAATTTGCAGGCACAAGGACAGCAGGTTTTGTCCTAAATTTTGGCTAAGCCAAGGTTCCAGAATCCTGTTATGCTGAAATTTGGGACTTTGGGTATGCAATGGTGTATGGGGTACTAGGGATCTGACCCAGCGGCCTTAATTCCTTGGAACTAGGCATCTTCTTTGTAGAGACAAGAGTAGTTGAGGATAAGTAGAACTTTGGTTTCACAAGCCTTTATTTGGGAGAAACAAAGGGCACTAGGTTGGTTGGGTTGTGCCTCCCCCTAGGCCATGACTAAGGGCATGATAGTGCCTGGTCCATCTGTGGTAGAAGTCTGTTTCCTGGCTTTCTCACTGGCTTCTTTGGGCTGTGCCATGACCAGTAAAGTCAGAGGTGTGACAAAATTTTGTTAAAGGGGCAGATTGAGGACATTGGCAGCCAGCATGTGGTGAGTGCTGGCATCACAAGTGTGGAAGCATGCCTCCAGTAGCTCTCTAATGGTAATGTAGGCCCAAAGGCAGCATATGAAGTGGGCTACATTGGGGGCTGGCTCCTCTGGGAAACCAAAGACCTTTTGGCTGCTGATGGCAGCCACTTCACTGTGGCAGGCCATAGAAGCTGACCCTTGGGGCCATGGGCTTCCAGGTGGATGTGTAGTTCCTTCTTGCCTGGCTGCACTTGGCCTACCACTACAGGCCCTGAACCACCAAAGTAGTTGGGGAAAAGGGCCCAAGGAGAGGCCCTAGTCAAGCCACCCAGGTAGTCCAGATGCACATCTGCCAGCAGAGACTGGAAATCTCTTCATAGAGGCCTTCTGGCTGTAGGGGCTGCACTGGTGTCTTCATATATGTACCAGGCTGCTCCTCAGTTCTCTAGGGACAAACAACACAGCAGTGGAAAGTCAGCATCATTCCCAAAGGCCAAGCTGAAAAGGGCCACTTTGTTGCCCAGTGCCTGACGGATGTTAGAGAGGATCACACTGGAAGTTGTCACTCCAGCTGTGGGCTCCCCATCTGTCAGGAAGATGAAGAGAGGGATCCTCCCCAACAATGGGGTTCCTCCAAAGCTCCTGGTTGCTTTGCTTTAGCACTGAAGCAGCTGCCAGCAGAGCCATGTTGATGTCAGTCTCTAATTGGAGAGCAGACTGTGAGACCACTTTTTCTAGTAATTTCTACCTCTATTCCAGACACACTGAGCACCTTGTCAACCTCCCAGGCTCAGTCACATCTCCTTATCTTTGCTCAGACTGTTTCAGCTGCTTATCCTTCCCAATTCCCCACTCCCACACAAACTCCCTGAAATCTGACAGTGGGTCCCACATGTCCATGGCTTTTATCACTCCCTCTCTCAGATTGCTTTGCCTGTCTCCTGGGGGGATGTCTAATTCTTTAGTCAGATTGGCTCCTCAAGGATAGCATCCCCACATCTATGCTACAGAGGAAGAAGGGGCTGCGTGGTCAGGAGGTGGTAGGAGGGGGATTCTTCAGTAACTGGCTGAGAGAGGATTAATCAAAAGCCAAAATCAGGGCAGAAGCTCACTCAAAATACTTAGAAATAAATATCTAGATTATTGATAAAATATAAAATGAAAGTTTTAGCAAATTATTTTGAGTATATGCTTTAAGGAGGAGGAAACTCAGCCCCAAAGAGGAATGTGCCCTAAAATACATGGAGAATTAGCTGTGCTCTTTCTGTTAGGCAAAGAAGCACAGAAGGATGAAGGAAGATATTTGTGTAAAATTTAAAAGTGATATTTCAGACATAATGAGAGGTAAAGTCGATGGGTGAATGATGGGAGAATTTCCCATGTCACCAGAGTCTGCCAATTTGGGTAGTAGGTCTAACACTTACAACCAGCATCTTCCATATGGCCCAGGTAGTCCTTAGCACTGTGGACATACTGGACGGTGGCCTGGATGGAGCCTCCAGCTTTCTAGACACTAACTGTGTAAGAAAAGGAGATGATGTTGAAGTACTCACTGGCCCACAGGTTACCAAGGATAACATTCATTGCCTTTTTAGTCTGTAGGATATAGATGAAGTAAAGGAGATGGACCAAGACTTGAGGTCTTGCTCAAGACTGAAAGGCACTTTCTATACAAAGTACTGAGGTCTAAGTGTTGTATGGTTTTAACATTTTCTGATTCTAGCACTCTGTAAATCTAGAAGTCCTAAGACCTAAGTCAAAATGCTCTATAGGCTCTAATGGCTCAAAGCCTAGAACTGCACTGTCCAATGGTAACTGCTAGCCACATGTAGTTATTTAAATGTAAACGTATGTTGCTGTTGTTCAGTCACTTAGTAATGTCAGACTCTTTGCGACCCCATGGACTGCAGCATGCCAGGCTTCCCTGTCCATCACCATTTCCCTGAGATTGCTCAAACTCATGTCCATTGAGTCGGTGATGCCATCCAACCATCTTGTCCTCTGTCATCCCCTTCTCCTTCTGCTCTCAGTCTCTCCCAGAATCAGGGTCTTTTCTAATGAGTTGGCTCTTCGCATCAGGTGGCCAAAGTATTGGAGCTTCAGCACCAGTTTTCAAGTGAATATTCAGGGTTAATTTCCTTTAGGATTGACTGGTTTGATCTCTTTGCAGTCCAAGGGACTCTCAAGAGTCTTCTCCAACACCACAGTTCAAAAGTATCAATTCTTCTCTGCCTTCTTTATGGTCCAACTCTCACATCCACACATGACTACTGGAAAAACCATAGCTTTGACTAGACTGATATTTGTCAGCATTTAACTAATGTTTACCTTTGCAGTATATTTAACTAATGAAATGTACATTAACTAAAATTGAAGAAAAAGTCAAAATTCTGTTTCTTCACTTTCAGTAGCCACATTTCAAGGGTTCAATAACCACATGTAGACAGCAGCTACTGTATTGGACAGTAAATTAGTACATCTAAAAGTACATACTTTTAGAACATTTCCATCATCAAAAAAGTTCTACTGGACTGTGGTGGTCTAGAAGGTTCAAGCTCTGTGCTTTCAGAGCACTGGGATTCATGTGTTCCTATGGTTTCAGAACCCCATGACCCAGAATTCAATGATTCCAGGGCTGCCCTAAAGTTTAAGAGTGTTGGATCCCCTGGAGAAGGGAATGACTATCCACTCCATTATTCTTGCCTGGAGAATTCCATGGATAGAGAGGCCTGGTGGGCTACAGTGGTTGCAAAAAGTCAGACACGACTGACGACTAACATGTCAATGATTTTGCATGCTTTGGTTGCAGTTCTCTGTAATCTGTTCTTCTACCTTACCATCTGTTTCTTCCAGGCTGGTCTTCTCACCAGCCCCCAGATAACCTAGATTCCATTTCATCTCCACAATTTTGCTCTTTATTTATTTGTATCTTCACAGTTACTTCAGTTGCTCTTTCTCTGGGCAGCCCTTCCTTGATTGCCTACTCTGATCCCTGCCTTTCACACCCAGACATTCTCTGTCCCAAACTATTTGCTGATTATCTTACGTGGAATATTTTCATCCTCCATACATATATTGTGTCCTCTGAGGCCAGGGCTTAGAATGCTATTTCCCCTTGGCTCCCTTCTCCATGATGTATTTAGTATAGGGCTAGACTCAAGGAATATAGTATGTAGGTTCTAGTATTAGGTTCCATTTATAGGATACTTGCTATGTTCCTGGCACTGTAGTTTAGATGCATGAGCTCATTTTATCTTTACAGCAACACAATGAACAAGGTGCTAACAGTATCTTCATTTTACAAGTGATGACACTGAGGCTCAGAGAGTGAAGTGGCTAGTCATTGATGGACCAAGGACTCAAATGTGTATTTTGGAGGTGTTAAATCCAGTGATTTAAAGCATAATCTTTTATATAGGTGTGGATTTTAGAAACCACACGAAGAACATTTGTGGCTTCCCTTTTCTCTCTACATCTTAAACTGATAGAAGATGCCTTGAATGCTCCTAAGTAAGTCACAAGTTTTCCTGCCATAATATGGGACGGGTCACACATTCTGGGATCAGAAGCTGAGCATCACATTCTTATTTCCATTGAGAGGACTGACACATAAAGGATGGATTTTCCTAAGAATCTCCTATTCAGGGACATTATATTTTTAGAAGTATGTTGCTTAATCTCCTACTATTTGGAGATTTTCCAGCTGTCTTTCTGTTGCTGATTTCCAGTTTTATTCCATTTAGTCTGAGAGCATACTTTGTATGATTTATATTATTTTAAATTTGTTAAAGTGTATTTTATGACCCACAATGTAGACTATTTTGGCAAATGTTCTATGTGAGCTTGGGGCAAATGTGTATTGTTGGATGAAGCATTGTATAGATGTCAGTTAGATCCAATTAATTGATGGTGCTATTCAGTTCAACAGTGTCCTTATGTATTTTCTGTCTGCTGGATATGTCCATGTCTAATATAAAGAAATTGAAGTCTCCAACTATATTAATGAGTTTTCTATTTCTTCTTGCAGTTCTATTAATTTTTGCCACATATGTTTTGACACTGTAATTTCAATTGGATACACAGTAAGGATTATTATGTCTTCTTGGAGACTCAATCTGTTTCCATAATATAATGCACTTCTTAATCTTAACAACTGTCTTGCTCTGAAGTGTACTTGGTCTGAAATTAATATAGCTGTTCAGCTTTCTTAGGGTTAGTGTTAGCATAGCATATGGTTCTATCCCATTATTTTTAATCTATCTGTGTCTTTATATTTAAAATGGGCCTCTATAGGAGAGGGAGAGGGTAGGATGATTTGGGAGAATGGCATTGAAACATGTATAATATCATATATGAAACAAATCGCCAGTCCAGGTTCGATGCATGATACTGGATGCTTGAGGGTGGTGCACTGGGACGATCCAGAGGGATGGTATGGGGAGGGAGGAGGGAGGGGGTTCAGGATGGGGAGCACGTGTATACCTGTGGCAGATTCATGTTGATGTATGGCAAAACCAATACAATATTGTAAAGTAATTAACCTCCAATTAAAATAAATGAATTTCATGTGTTTGTTAGCCATCCGTATGTCTTCTTTGGAGAAATGTCTACTTAGTTCTTTGGCCCATTTTTTGATTGGGTCGTTTATTTTTCTGGAATTGAGCTGCATAAGTTGCTTGTATATTTTTGAGATTAGTTGTTTGTCAGTTGCTTCATTGGCTATTATTTTCTCCCATTCAGAAGGCTGTCTTTTCACCTTGCTTATAGTTTCCTTTGTTGTGCAGAAGCTTTTAATTTTAATTAGATCCCATTTGTTTATTTTTGCTTTTATTTCCAGAATTCTGGGAGGTGGATCATAGAGGATCCTGCTGTGATTTATGTCTGAGAGTGTTTTGCCTATGTTCTCCTCTAGGAGTTTTATAGTTTCTGATCTTACATTTAGATCTTTAATCCATTTTGAGTTTATTTTTGTGTACGGTGATAGAAAGTGATCTAGTTTCATTCTTTTACAAGTGGTTGACCAGTTTTCCCAGCACCACTTGTTAAAGAGATTGTCTTTACTCCATTGTATATTCTTGCCTCCTTTGTCAAAGATAAGGTGTCCATATGTGTGCGGACATCACTCATTATTAGAGAAATGCAAATCAAAACCACAATGAGGTACCACTTCACACCAGTCAGAATGGCTGCGATCCAAAAATCTGCAAGCAATAAATGCTGGAGAGGGTGTGGAGAAAAGGGAACCCTCCTACACTGTTGGTGGGAATGCAAACTAGTACAGCCACTATGGAGAACAGTGTGGAGATTCCTTAAAAAATTGCAAATAGAACTACCTTATGACCCAGCAATCCCACTTCTGGGCATACACACTGAGGAAACCAGAATTGAAAGAGACACATGTACCCCAATTTTCATTGCAGCACTGTTTATAATAGCCAGGACATGGAAACAACCTAGATGTCCATCAGCAGATGAATGGATAAGAAAGCTGTGGTACATATACACAATGGAGTATTACTCAGCTGTTAAAAAGAATTCATTTGAATCAGTTCTGATGAGATGGGTGAAACTGGAGCCAATTATACAGAGTGAAGTAAGCCAGAAAGAAAAACACCAATACAGTATACTAACACATATATATGGAATTTAGGAAGTTGGCAATGACGACCCTGTATGCAAGACAGGAAAAAAGACACAGATGTGTATACCAGACTTTTGGACTCAGAGGGAGAGGGAGAGGGTGGGATGATTTGGGAGAATGGGAATTATAACATGTATACTGTCATGTAAGAATTGAATCGCCAGTCCATGTCTGACGTAGGGTGCAGCTTGCTTGGGGCTGGTGCATGGGGATGACCCAGAGAGATGTTGTGGGGAGGGAGGTGGGAGGGGGGTTCATGTTTGGGAACGCATGTAAGAATTAAAGATTTAAAAAAAAAATAAAATAAAATAAATGAATTTATATTAAAAAAATAAAAAAACCAAAATGGGCTTCTAGAAAACATATAGTTGGTTCTTTTGTTTTGTTTTCTTTTAATTGACACTGACAGCTTCTATCTTTTAACTGGTATAATTAGACAAGTCATCATTAAAATAATTACTGTTATAGCTAGATTAATATTTGCTATATTTTAAAATTGCTTTCTCTTCATTTTCCTTTTTTGCTTTGTCTCCTATTCTTTTCTCTGACTTCTTTGATTTTAATTGAGTGTTTTATATGGTCCTGTTTTCTCTCATTTCTTAGCATATCCATTATGTTAAGAAAAATTTATTAGTGGTTGCCCTAGAGTTTAAAATATGCCTTTACAGTTAATCCAAGTCTACATTCAAATAACATTTTATGACTTCATGCATAGTTCATGTACCTTGTGACAGAGTAGTCCAATTCCTTTCTCCTGTCCCTTATAGCACTGCTGTCATTAATTTCACTTATCAATAAGCTATAATCACTGAATACATAGTTGCTCTAATTATTCTGAGTAAATTGTTATCTGTTAGATCAATTAGTTTAAAAATAAAATATATTCTTTTATCTTTATTTATTATTTCTCTAACAATCTTCCTTTCTTTACGTAGATCCAAGTATCTGAGCCATCTCATTTCCCTTCTCTCTGAAGAACTTCTTTTAACTTTTAGCTGTGCAAGACAGGTCTACTGGTGACAATTATCTCAATATTGGTTTGGCTGATAAAGTCTTTATTTTTCATTTTGGAAAGGCAATTTTGTTGTCAAATTGGGTGGTTTTCTCTTTCGACGCTTTAAATATTTCACTGTACTCTCTTTTATCTTGCATGGTTTCTCAAGAGAAATTCAATGTAATTCTTATCCTTGTTCCTCTATAAGAAAGATTTTATTTTCTGTGGGCTTTTTCAGGATTTTCTCTTTGTCTTTGATTTTCTGCATATGCCTCCATGCACATCTTTTAGTATTTATCCTGCTTAGTGTGCTGTGAGCTTCCAGGACCTCTGATTTGATAGATGTCATTTGTTATTTGGAAAATCTGTGCCTGTTATTCCTTCAAATATTTCTTCTGCAACTTTCTTTCTTCTCCTTATGGTATTCCCATTAAACATGTTACACTTTTGTACAAGTACATAGTTCTTGGATATTCTGTTGGTTTTCTATTTTTTTTTTTTAATTCTCTTTTCTCTTTGCTTTTCAGTTTGGGAAGTTCTATTCTCATATCTTCAAGTTCACTGATTCTTTCTTTGGCCATGTTCAGTCCTCTGATGAGCCATAAAAAGCATTTTTCATTATCGTTACAGTGTTTTATATTTCTAGCATTCTTATAAATTTTCTTAGAGTATACCTCTCTGGTTAAATTTCCCATCTGTTCTTGAATGTTGTCCACTTTTCCCATTAGAATCCTAAGCATATTAGCCATACTTGGCTCCATGTTTATGGTGGTCCTAATTGATAAGGAAACAAGACACTAAGGTAGGCCTAGGTCTATAAGGTCAAAGGGTGATGGGATGGCAGTGAGTCCGGTCTCAGGGAACCACTGTTCGAGCACTCTGCTTTCTGAGCTTTCTAAATCAAAAGCTACAAAAGACCCCCAGGGTCCCTGTTACCTGCTTCATCTTGGTACCACACATGGAGCCACTCATGTCAAAAACAAACTCCACATTTTTACCAACAGGTGGACGGCCTCTGGGTGCAAACCATAACTAAAATAGCCATTGCAAATCTGAGGGAAATGGAAATGAAGTCAACAAAGACTGTGAAAGGGTCTAAATCAAGTCCTCTCTTATTTTGCTACATAAAACTCTATGCTTTTCCTTCCTAGGCCTTACCACTGTTGCCATTAAATAGGCATTTGTGGGATTGTTTGCTCAATATCCATCTCCTTCACCGGAACTATGTATCTCTGCTGATCAGACTGCCAGCCCAGGCCTGCCCCTGAGTGTGGAGAGAATGAGACTGGCTTGAGGCCAAAGCTCCAAGGATCAGGATCTCTATAATATGTGAGTTCCTGTCTGTGAGAGCTTGGCTTGCACAGTCTTGAGGCCCCTAGGGACAGTTTGCCTGGGCTCCAGGAACTGTAAGTACTGTTTCAACCTCTCTCTGTAGAGTGAGTCTGAGGCCCAGCTCCATTGCTGCCAGGGGCTGGGAGTTTGCAGGGCCTCCCTCTCCTCCTTCAGCCCTCCTTTCTGCTGTTGCTGGGCAGAGCAGGGAGGGGAGGAGGGAGCAGAGTCTGAGTGAGCAGTTTGTTCAGAAGGGATTGGTTAGACCAGGTGCAGATGCCTTGGGCTATCAGGTCTGCGATTGGCTGCTGACCCCCTTCCCCCACTCCATCTCTCTTTCTGCAGAGCCTGGGGCCTGGGACAGCTGGCAGAAAGGGAGAGGGAAGTTGGGAGGGCCCCCAAGACCAGTGGCAGCTCAGCCTAAGGAAGTATAGGCTTGCAGAGGGTCTGTGCTGCCAGAAGCCTGCAGCAGGCTCTGCCCCAGGATAACCAGCTTATTCTCCTCTCAGACATTCAGGCATTCTCTGATCACAAAGCTGGACACACTATCTCCTCCCCTCTTGGAGGGCGGGAGCTGGAGTGGAGAGAAGGAAGGAAGGTGGGAGGACATCTTGCTCTTCTCCTCCATGCCAGCCTTTTGATTAATTCACAAGCACAAGTTTAGGCTCTGCCTGCACTTTTCCCTTGCACACTACAGCAGTCCCCCAAGGCCTGAGTCAAACATCCTGCAACTGCCCAAGCAACAGGCAGAGTCCAGCTCTCTTTCCATGTTCTTCCTATGCCTGTGCAGGTGAGAGCTTCTGGGAAAAATCACATCCCTACCTCTCCATGCACCCAGGTTCACTGGTGGTGCCACACCTCACATCTTATAAACCAGCGGCATTACCTTTCACACTCCCTTCAGCTATCATGCCACACTGTTCTCAGGAACCGTCTCCCTTCCCTCCACAGGAGAGCAGTAAGGGCACCAGGCCATGTCCCTTGGACTGCCCACTCCGCTCTTGCACAAGGTCCACATGCCTATATGCCTCATCCCTCTACTGAAAGACAAAACAATCCATTCCTGACCCCATGCATGCCCAGCCTCCAGGACCTCTTCCACCAGCCAGACTCCTACTCTCCAACCCCACCCATGCACCCGACTGGGTCTTCTTTAGAATTTAAAACATTTGCCTGTCTTTTCCATCCACTAAGACAGCCTCCATTCATCCCGACCCCACCCAAACTTCAAACCAGCTCCTTTCTTCCCCAGTAGCATACCAAGGTAACGAACTCACAGCTGTAATGGTCTTCTCACCTCCAGTTTACTCCGCTGCCTACTGGAGCCTAGCTCCCACCCTCACCACTGATCCTTCTCTCACCACAGGCAGCAATGATTAGTTGGTTTGAAAACTCACTGGGTGTACTTCAGTTCTCCTCAGACTGCACCTCTCTGATGCTGCTCACAATTGACAATCACTTCTGGTCCTTAGAAGAATCTTGTCCCCTGGGATTCAGAGATGATGAAAGCTCCTTATTCTCCTACAGGCTCTCAGGCCCATGGGGTTCAGTCTCTTTCTTCAGCTCCATGTTCTCCTCGTGTTCCATAAGCAGCGTTGCCTAATATTTGGCAGTCGTGGCATGCAAAGAAAATGATTACATTTGTGTAGCGCGATGGGGGAAGTGGTGGGCATTGAGAACCCTGAACAGCCCCAATGTCAGTTGGTGGGCTGGATATCCCAAGGGTTGTGGAGGTCAATAGCTGCCTAGACTGGGAAGCTCTGCTTTAGCAACTGCCATCCTAGATCTGCTCTTCTGGCTCTAGACGTTCTGCTTGGGTCACCTCTCTAGCTCTCTTGGATTCAACCCATGAATCTCCATTGCTGACCCCACAAGTCCTTCTCCAGTCCAATGCTCTTCACCTCGTCCCCCTC
Source organism: Capra hircus (assembly GCF_001704415.2). Taxonomy (NCBI): domain Eukaryota; kingdom Metazoa; phylum Chordata; class Mammalia; order Artiodactyla; family Bovidae; genus Capra; species Capra hircus. The sequence goes on from NW_017189516.1 coordinate 22,048,300, forward strand.
CACAAATTCATACCCACTCACCACTGGACCCATTCCCTTGGATGGCTGAAGCCTCTCAACATAAACTTTATATTCCTTATCAAGCCCCTGCAGCACGCATGGCCCTCAGGCTCACCTCTGAACATATCATGAGCCTCAAATCAACGCTTCAGGAGCGCCAATCCTCTTGTAGTTCCCTTCACAACCCTGGATTTTTCCAACCTCCATTCTTTGTATCATGCAACCCTCAGTTTACTAGATTGCCTTTGCCTCTGAGAGCGTCCTTCCCAACCTGGCACATGTCTTTGAATTCTTTAAGGCCACAGTACACCTTTACTTCCTCCAGGGAGCACTCTCTGACCTCCTCACCCCTCACAATGGCTTCCATCCACCATACTTAAGCTGTCATTGCCCCCGCATTCATTTTTTCAGAAGTGTAATATTAGCTAGCCAAAGGCTATTCACAGATGTATTTTATCAAGTTGAGAAAGTACTCCCACCTCTGCTCATATTTTTTAAAGAGATTTGATCATAAATATGTGCTGAATTTTGTCAAGTGTTTTATCTGTATTTCTGGACATAATCATGATATTTTTCTTCCTTAGCCTTTTAATATGATATGTAACATTGATTGATTTTTGAATAACAAACTAGCCTTGCATCTCTAGAATAAATCTCTTTTGGTCATGTGGTCAATTCTTTTTATATATAGTTGAATTCTGTTTAATACTTTGATGATGATTTTTACATCTATAACCATGAAAGATTTTAGTTTGTAATTTCTTTGTACTCTCTTTACCTGTTTGTAATTTCTTTGTACTCTCTTTACCTGAAATTGGTATCAGGACACTAAAACATAAAATTAAGACGTAAAAGACATAAAATTAAGACATAAAATAAATAGAAAAGTGTTCTTTCCAATTCTGCTTTCTGGAGAGATTGTTAAGAGTTGAGGTTAATTCTGTTTAACCATTTGGTAGAATTCTCCAGTGAAAGCAAATGGGCATGGAAGTTCTCGTTTGGGGAGTTTTAAAATTAAATTTAAAAATTTTCAATTTTCTTAATAGTTTCAGGGTTATTCAAGTTATCTATTCTATATTGGATGAGTTGTGGTAGTGTATTTTTGAGAATTTGTCCATTTCATGTAACTTGTTTAATTTACACAACTAGAGTTGTTCAGAGTATTCCCTTGCTATTCTTTTGAAGTCTGTGGGTTTAATAGTGATAGCTTCTGTTTCATTCCTGATGTTCATAATTCGTGCCTTCTCTCTTTTCTGTTTGTTAGTTTTGCTAGAGGTTTTTCAATTTTACATATTTTTCAAATGATCAGCTTTCTGTTTAATTGATTTCCCTATTGTTTTCTTCCTGTTTTGAATCATTGATATCTGCTCTTATTTGTATTATTTCCTATATTCTGTCTGCCATACGTTTGTTTTGCTCTTCTTTTCTAGTTACTTGAGGCAGGAGTTAAGATTGTTAATTAGAAGTATTTCCTCTGTTCTAATTCGGAGAAGGTGATGGGACCCCACTCCAGTATTCTTGCCTGGAAAATCCCATGGATGGAGGAGCCTGGTGGGCTGCAGTCCATGGGGTCACGAAGAGTCAGACACGACTGAGCAACTTCACATTCACTTTCGCTTTTCACTTTCATGCATTGGAGAAGGAAATGGCAACCCACTCCAGTGTTCTTGCCTGGATAATCCCAGGGATGGGGGAGCCTGGAGGGGTGCCATCTATGGGGTCTCACAGAGTCGGACACAACTGAAGCGACTTAAGCAGCAAGCAGCAATGTAAGTATTTGGAGCTCAAATTTCCCTCTCACCACTGCTTTTGTGGGATCCCACACATTTTGATATGTTTCATTGTCATTTTCACTCAGTTCCATGTATTTTTAGTTCCCTTGAGACTTCATCTTTACAACATGCATTATTTTAGAAGTGTTTTTTATATAATTCAAATATTTATAGATTTCCTTGGTACTTTTTTCTGATTTCTATTTTGAATTTATTAATGTCAGATAAAACACTCTGTATTTCCATTCTTTAAATTTATTATTTTTTTTTATATCCCAGAATATCATCTATCTGTATTGGTATATGTTCCATGAACACTTGAAAAGTATGCATATCCTGTTGTTGAGTGGAGTGTTCTATAAACGTTAATTAGATTGTCATTGATGATGTTGTAAGAGCTCTATACCCTTGCTGATTTTCTGTCTAGTTCTGTCAAGTGAGAGACGTATGTTAAAGGCTTCAGCTATAACTGTGGCTTTGTCTCTCTCCTCGTTTGGTTCTAACAGATTTGTCTCACACATTTTACAGTTCTATTGATTGTGTATACCCATTTAGGACTGCTAGATCTTCCTGGCAGATAGACACTTTTGTCATTATCTAATGTACCTCTTCACATGCTAGCAAAGTAATGTGCAAAATTCTCCAAGCGAGGCTTCAACAGTACATGAACCAAGAACTTCCAGATGTTCAAGCTGGATTTAGAAAAGGCAGAGGAACCAAGACCAAATTGCCAACATCCATTGGATCATAGAAAGCAAGAGAATTCCAGAAAAAGTATCTACTTTTGCTTCATTGACTATACTAAAGCCTTTGACTGTGTGAATCACAACAAACTGTGGAAAATTCTTCAAGCGATGGGAATACCAGAACATCTTACTTGCCTCCTGAGAAAACCGTAGGCAGGAGAATGAGCAACAGTTAGAACCAGATATGGAACAGTGGAGTGCTTCCAGATTAGGAGAGGAGTATGTCAAGGCTGTATATTGTCACCCCACTTATTTAACTTATATCCAGAGTACATCAAGTGAAATGTTGGGTTGGATGAAACATCAGCTGGAATTGAGATTGCTGGGAGAAATATCAATAACTTCAGATATGCAGATGACACCCTCTTATGGCAGAAAGAGAAGAGGAACTAAAGATCTCTGGATGAAGGTGAAAAAGGAAAGTGAAAAAGCTGGCTTAAAACTCAACATAAGATCGGGCCCCTCCTGAGTTCTTCTGGTCTGGCAGCACTTCGTCTGCACCTTATCAGGACCTTCTGTTGAGAGACAACTTGTGCAGATGGTTACTATTGTGCCTGATTGGGTTTGAACAAGACACATCTGTGAGCTCTGTGCAGGCTTGGCATCTGGCACTTAGGGACCTCTGATATACATGATGTAAGAAGAGGGAACGTCAAGTTCTTATCTGCCCAGATGGCTCGAAGCTGTTAGGATGAACCCTGCAGCTAGATGAAGGTCACCTCCATCTCTTCCCTCCACCTTCTCGTCTCTACCCAACACTGTGAATCTCGGTATTCTGGGCTGTGGAGAACACTTAGGGAACTGATTACTGGTAGATCTGTCTCTCTCCTTTTGACTCCCCATCTTCTCCTCTTGGTCATCTCTAACACCTTCCTTCCTCTTCTTGTCTCTATGTAACTTTGTGAACCTCTCTGGGTGCCCCAGGCAGCGGAGAGCACATAGGGAATTGATCACTGGCTAGATTGCTCTCTCCCCTTTTGATGCCCTCTCTTCTCCTCCTGGTCACCTCTATCTCACTCCTCACTCTTCTCTTCTCTTCTCCATGTAACACAGCGAACCTCTCTGGGTGTGGAGAATCTTTTCTCAATTAACCTAGATGCTTTATCATCGGTGTGGTATGGATGGAGAAGTCTTGAGGCTACTGTAAGAATAAGACTGAAAACCAGAGGCAGGAGGCTTAAATCCAAAACTTGAGAACACCAGAAAGCTCTTGCCTCCAGGGAACATTAATTAACAAGAGCTCATCCAAAAGCCTCCATACCAACACTGAAACAAAGCACCACCCAAGAGCCAACAAGTTCCAGAGCAAGACATACCATGCTAATTGTCCAGCAATGAAGGAACATAAACCTGAGCATTAATGCACAGGCTGCTCAAAGTCACACCAAACCCAAAGACACCTCAAAACTCACTACTGGACACTTCATTGCACTCCAGAGAGAAGACATCCAGCTCCACCCACCAGAACACCAATACAAGCTTCCCTAACCAGGAAACCTTGATAAGCCACATGTCCAACCCCACCCACAGGGAGGAATCTCCACAATAAAGAGGAACCACAAACTTCCAGCATACAGAAAGCCCACCCCAAAACACATCAATCTAAATAGATGAAAAGGGACAGAAATATCCATCAGGTAAAGGAACAAGGTAAATATCCACCAAACCAAACAAAATAAGAGGAGATAGGGAGTCTATCTGAAAAAGAATTTAAAATAATGATAGTAAAAATGATCCAAAATCTTGAAAACAAAATGGAGTTACAGATAAATAGTCTAGAGACAAGGATTGAGAAGATGCAAGAAATGTTTAACAAGGACTTGGAAGAAGAAAAAAAGAGTCAATAATGAATATGCAATAACTGAGATAAAAAACACTCTGGAGGGAATAAACAGTAGAATAACTGAGGCAGAAGATAGGATAAGTGAGGTGGAAGATAGAATGGTGGAAATAAATGAAGCAGAGAGGAAAAAAGGAAAAGAATTAAAAGAAATGAGGACAACCTCAGAGATCTCTGGGACAGTGTCAAACGTCCCAACATTTGCATCATAGGAATCCCAGAAGAAGAAGACAAAAAGAAAGGCCAGGAAAAAATACTTGAGTTGATGATAGTGGGAAAATTGCATAAAATGGGGAAGGAAATAGCCACCCAAGTCCAAGAAACCCAGAGAGTCCCAAACAGGATAAACCCAAGGCAAAACACCCCAAGACACATATTAATCAAATTAACAAATATCAAACAAATATTAAAAGCAGCAAGCGAAAGGCAACAAATAACACACCAGGGGATTCCCATTAGGATAACAGCAGATCTTTCAATAGAAACTCTTCAGGCTAGAAGGGAATGGCAGAACATACTAAAAGTGATGAAAGAGAAAAACCTACAACCCAGATTACTGTACCCAGCAAGGATCTCATTCTAATATGAAGGAGAAATCAAAAGCTTTACAGACAAGCAAAAGCTGAGAGAATTCAGCACCACCAAACCAGCTCTCCAATAAATGCTAAAGGATCCTCTCTAGACAGGAAATACAGAAAAGGTGTATAAACTTGAACCCAAAATAACAAAGTAAATGGCAACGGGATCATACTTATCAATAATTACCTCAAATGTAAATGGGTTCAATGCCCCAACCAAAAGACAGACTGGCTGAATGGATACAAAAACAAGACCCCTATATATGCTGTCTACAAGAGACCCACTTCAAAATAAAGTACAGAAACAGAATGAAAGTGAAGGTTTGGGAAAAGATAATTCACACAAAAGGAGATCAAAAGGAAGCAGGAGTAGCAATACTCATATCAGATAAAATAGACTTTGAAATAAAGGCCATGAAAAAGAGACAAAGAAGGACACTACATAATGATCAAAGGATCAATCCAAGAGGAACATATAACAATTATAAATATATATGCACCGAACATAGGAGCACCACAATATGTAAGGCAAATGCTAACAAGTAAGAAAGGGGGAATTAACGGTAACACAGTAATAGTGGGAGACGTTAATAACCCATTCACATGTATGGATAGATCAACTAAACAGAAAATTAGCAAGGAAACACAAACTTTACATGATACAATGGACCAGTTAGACATAATTGATATCTATAGGATATTTAACCCCAAAACAATGTATTTCACCTTTTTCTCAAGTGCAAACGGAACCTTCTGCAGGATAGACCACATCCTGGGCCATAAATCTAGCCTTGGTAAATTCAAGAAAACTGAAATCTACAGACACAGATGTGTATAACGGACTTTTGGACTCAGAGGGAGAGGGAGAGGGTGGGATGATTTGGGAGAATGGGAATTCTAACATGTATACTGTCATGTAAGAATTGAATCGCCAGTCCATGTCTGACGTAGGGTGCAGCTTGCTTGGGGCAGGTGCATGGGGATGACCCAGAGAGATGTTGTGGGGAGGGAGGTGGGAGGGGGGTTCATGTTTGGGAACGCATGTAAGAATTTAAGATTTTAAAATTTAAAAAAAAAAAAAATTAATTAAAAAAAAAAATAAAGGCAGCTGGTACCAAAAAAAAAAAAAAAAAAAAAAAAGAAAACTGAAATCATTTCAAGCCTCTTTTCTGATCACAGGGTGGTAAGATTAGATGTCAACTACAGGGGGAAAAAAAAGTAGTAAAAATACAAACATATGGAGGCTAAACAACACACCTCTGAATAACAAATCACAGAAGAAATCAAAAAAAGAAATCAAAATGTGCATAGAAATGAATGAAAATGAAAACACAACCCAAAACTTACGAAAGCAGTGCTAAGGGGAAGGATCATAGGAATACAGGCTTAACTCAAGAAACAAGAAAAAAGTCAAATAAATAACCTAACTCACAGCTCAGTCGGTAAAGAATCTGCCTGCAATGCAGGAGACCTGGGTTCGATTCCTGGGTTGGGAAGATCCCCTGCAGAAGGAAATGGCAATCCACTCCAGTACTCTTGCCTGGAAAATCCCATGGACAGAGGAGCCTAGTGGACTACAGTCCATGGGGTCGCAAGAGTCGGACACAACTTAGTGACTAAACCACCAAAACCACCACACCTAAATCAACTAGAAAAGGAAGAAATGAAGAACCTATGATACTGGATGCTTGGGGCTGGTGCACTGAGATGACCCAGAGGGATGGTACAGGAAGGGAGGAGGGAGGGGGGTTCAGGATGGGGAACACGTGTATACCTGTGGCAGATTCATGTTGATGTATGGCAAAATCAATACAATATTGTAAAGTAATTAACCTCCAATTAAAATAAATAAATTTATATTTTAAAAAAAAGAACCTCAGGGTTAGTAGAAGGAAAGAAATCACAAAAATTAGGGCAGAAATAAATGCAAAAGAAATAAAAGAGACCATAGCAAAAATCAACAAAGCTAAAAGCTGGTTCTTTGAGAAGATAAATAAACTTCCCAAACCATTAGCCAGACTCATCAAGCAACAAAGGGAGAAGAATCAAGTCAACAAAATTAGAAATGAAAATAGAGAAATCACAACAAACACAGAAATACAAAGGATCATAAGAGACTACCATCAGCAACTATATGCCAATAAAATGGACAACTTAGAAGAAATAGAGAAATTTTTAGAAAAGTATAACTTTCCCAAACTGAACCAGGAAGAAATAGAAAATCTTATCAGACCCATCAAAAGCACAGAAATCAAAACTGTAATCATAAATCTTCCAGCAAACAAAAGCCCAGGTCCAGACGGCTTCACAGCTGAATTCTACCAAAAATTTAGAGAAGACCTAACACCTATCCTACTCAAACTCTTCCAGAAATTTCCAGAGGAAGGTAAACTTCCAAACTCATTCTATGAAGCCACCATCACCCTAATACCAAAACCTGACAAAGATGCCACAAAAAAAGAAAACTACAGGCCAATATCAATGATATTGGTGCAAAAATAGGTGCAAAAGAGGTGCAAAAATCCTTAACAAATGTCTAGCAAACAGAATCCGACAACACATTAAAAGATCATACATCATGTCCAAATGGACTTTATCCCAGGGATGCAAGGATTCTTTAATATGTGCAAATCAATCAATGTAATACACATTAAAAAATTGAAATATAAAAACCATTATCTCAATAGATGCAGAAAAAACCTTTGACAAATCTCAACATCCATTTTTGATAAAAAAAAAAAACCCTCCAGAAAGCAGGAATAAAAGGAACATACCTCAATTTAATAAAAGCTATATATGACAAACCCACAGCAAACATTATCCTCAATAGTGAAAAACTGAAAACGTTTCCCCTAAAGTCAGGAACAAGACAAGGGTGCCCACGCTCAGCACTACTACTCAACATAGTTTTGCAAGTTTTAGCCACAGCAATCAGAGAATAAAAAGAAATAAAAGGAAGCCAGATTGGAAAACAAGAAGTAAAACTCTCACTGTTTGCAGATGACAGGATCCTCTACATAGAAAACCCTACAGACTCCACCAGAAAATTACTAGAGCTACTCAATGAATACAGTAAAGTTGTAGGATATAAAATTAACACACATAAATCCCTTGCATTCCTATATACTAACAGTGAGAAAACAGGAAGAGAAATTAAGGAAACAATTCCATGCACCATTGCAATGAAAAGTATAAAATACTCAGGAATAAATCTACCTACAGAAACAAAAGCCCTATATATAGAAAACTACAAATACCAATGAAAGAAATTAAAGAGGATGCAAATAAATGGAGAAATAGACCATGTTCATGTTTTGGAATAATCAATATAGTGAAAATGAGTATACTACCCAAAGCAATCTATAGATTCAATGCAATCCCTATCAAACTACCAATGGTATTTTTCAGAGACCTAGAACAAATAATTTCACAATTTGTATGGAAATACAAAAAACCTTGAATAGCCAAAGCAATCTTGAGAAAGAAGAATGGACGTGAAGGAATCAAGCTGCCTGACTTCAGGGTATACTACAAAGGTACAGTCATGAAGACAGATCATACTGGCACAAAGACAGAAATATAGATCAATCAAAAAAAAAAATAGAAAGCCCAGAGATAAATCCACCACCTATGGACACCTTATCTTTGACAAAGGAGGCAAGAATATACAATGGAATAAAGACAATCTCTTCAACAAGTGGTGCTGGGAAAAGTGGTCAACCACTTGTAAAAGAATGAAACTAGAATACTTTCTAACACCATACACAAAAATAAACTCCAATTGGATTAAAGATCTAAATGTAAGACCAGAAACTATAAAACTCCTAGCAAACATAGGGAAAATACTCTCTGACAGAAATCACAGCAGGATCCTCTATGATCCACCTCCCCAAGTAATGGAAATAAAGGCAAAAATAAACAAATGGGACCTAATTAAACTTAAAAGCTTTTGCACAATGAAGGGAACTATAAGCAAGGTGAAAAGACAGCCTTCAGAATGGGAGAAAATAATAGCAAACAAAGCAACTGACAAAGAATTAATCTCAAAAATATACAGGCATGTCATGCAGCTCAATTCCAGAAAAAAATAAACAACCCAATCAAAAAATGGGCCAAAGAACTAAACAAACATTTCTCCAAAGAAGATAAACAGATGGCTAACAAACACATGAAAAAAAATGCTCAACATCACTCATTATCAGAGAAATGTAAATCAAAACCACAGTGAGGTACCATCTCAGGCCAGTCAGAATGGCTGCTTTCAAAAAGTCTACAAATAATAAATGCTGGAGAGGGTGTGGAGAAAGGGAACCCTCTTACACTGTTGGTGGGAATGCAAACTAGTACAGCCACTATGGAGAACAGTGTGGAGATTCCTTAAAAAACTGGAAATAGAACTGCCATACGACACAGCAATCCCACTGCTGGGCATACACACAGAGGAAACGAGAATTGAAAGAGACGTGTGTACCCTAATGTTCATTGCAGTACTGTTTACAATAGTCAGGACATCGAAGCTTTCTAGATGTCCATTGGCAGATGAATGGATAAGAAAAGCTTTGTATATAAACACAAAGGAATATTACTCAGTCATTAAAAAGAATGCATTTGAATCAGTTCTAATGAGGTGGATGAAACTGGAGCCTATTATACAGACTGAAGTAAGTCTGAAAGAAAACCATCAATACAGTATACTAACACATATAAATGGAATTCAGAAAGATGTTAACAATGACCCTATATGCGAGACAGCAAAAGAGACACAGATGTAAATAACAGTCTTTTGGACTCTGTGGGAGAAGGTGATGGTGGGATGATTTGAGAGAATAGCATTGAAACATGCATATTATCATATGTGAAACAGATCACCAGTCCAGGTTCAATGCATGAGACAGGGTGCTCAGGGCTGATGCACTGGAATGACCCTAAGGGATGGGATGGGGATGGAGGTGCTAGGGGGGTTCAGGATGGGGAACACATGTATACCCATGGGTGATTCATATCAATGTATGTCAAAAATCACTATAATATTGTAAAGTCATTAGCCTCCAGTTAAAATAAATAAATTAATATTAAAAAACAAAAAAACCTCAAAAATCTAAGATCATGGCATCTGGTCTCATTACCTCATGGCAAATAGACGGAGAAACAGTGGAAACAGTGACAGATTTTATTTTCTTGGGCTCCACAATCACCGCAGATTTTGACTGCAGTCATGAGATTAAAAGTCACTTGTTCCTTGGAAGAAAAGCTATGACAAACTTAGACACTGTATTAAACAGCAGAGGCATTACTTTGCTGACAATGGTCCATTTAGTCAAAGCTATGTCTTTTCCAGTAGTCATGTATGGATGTGAAAATTGGACCATAAAACAGGCTGAGCAATGAAAGATTGATGCTTTTGAACTGTGACATTGAAGAAGACTCTTGAGAGTCCCTTGAATTGCAAGATCAAACCAGTCAATTGTAAATGATATCAAGCCTGAGTATTCTCTGGAAGGATCGATGATGAAGCTGAAGCCCCAACAGTTTGGCTACCTGATGCAAAGCACTGACTCATTGGAAAAAAACCTGATGCTGGGAAAAATTTAAGGCAGAGAAGAAGAGGACAACAGGATGAGACAGTTGGATGGCATCACCGACTCAATGGACGTGAGTTTGAGCAAGCTCTGGGAGAGGGTGAAGTACAGGGAAGTCTGGCATGCTGCAGTCCATGGGGTTGCAAAGAGTCAGACATGACTGAGAGACTGAATAACAACAATGTACCTCTTGTGTATACCTAGATGCTCAGATGGTAAAGAACCTGCCTGCAATGAAGGAACCTGGATTCGATCCCTGGGTTGGGAAAATGCCCTGGAGAAGGGAATGGCCAACCACTCAAGTATTCTTGCCTGGACAAGAGGAGCCTGGTGGGCTACAGTCCATGGGGTCCCAAAAAATCAGACATGACTGAGTGATTAACACTTTCACTTTTCAATGTACCTCTCTGTACCTAGTAATTTTCTTTGCTCTGAAGTCTACTTTATCTGATATTAACATATCCATTCCTGCTTTCCTTGGATTAATGTTTGTACAGTATATCTTCTTCCACTCTTCCAACGTACCTATATCTTTATATGTGAAGTGAGATCAGCATAAAAACAGGATATAGATGGGCCATATTTTTTAATCATCCTAAGTGTTTGGATTGCATTATTTAGTCCATTATCTAGTGGCCTTATTAATAAGTTAGGACTTAAGTGTGTCATTTATTTTTGTTTACTGTTTTATCTCTCTCATTTTAGTCTTTTTTTTGTTATTGTTTTCTTATGTTTTATTGAACATTTTATGAAATTACATTTTATCTGTACTGTTTTTAAGTATACCTCTTTCTATAGTATTTTAGTGGTTGGTCTAGGAATTATGGGCTTCCCAGGTGACTTAGAGGTAAAGAATCTGCCGGCCAATGCAGGAGCTACAGGAGATGTGTGTTCAATCCCTGGGTCAGGAAGATCCCCTGGAGAGGAAATGGCAACACACTCCAGTATTCTTGTCTGTAGAATCCCAAGGACAGAGGAGCCTTGTGGGGACCAGTCCATGGGGTCGCAAAAAGTCAGACATGACTTAGCAACTGAACAATAACAACATCCTTTTTGAATCAGTGGGTGTATATCTCTTGACAAATATGGAGAGTCTTCAGCCATCATTGCAAATATTTTTTAGTTTCACCCTATTTTCCCTCTGTAGACAAGGCCTTTCTATTGTCTAATTCTTCTTCCTTCCTTCCTTCTAACTTCCTACATCATTTATACCCCAGATAGCAACTATTGAAAACTACTTAATACCTATTTGTTGTATTGCATGTGTTTTTCTAAAGTGTAAATTATCGATAAGGAGAGAACTGTCTGTTGATGGGTGGGGCTGTGCTCCCTCCCTCTTAGTTGTATGGCCTGAGAGTACCCAGTCCTGGAGTCTACAACTGCTATGGTAGGGCTACTTGGTGACCTCCAAAAGGGCTTACGTCAACACTCACCTCCCAGGACTGTGGCTGTTAGTGCCCTCGTCCCTGTAGCAGGACACTGCCAACCCATGCCTCCACAGGAGACCCTCAAACACTCACAGGCAGGTCTTGTTTAGTCTCCTGTGGGGTCACAGCTTCTTTCCCCTGCATCCTGGTGCACACAAGGGTTTTTTGTGCCCTGTAAGAGTCTCTGTTTCTCCCAGACCTGTGGAAGTTCTGTAATCAAATATCGTTGTCCTTCAAGGTCAGATTAACTGGGAATTCCCAGTCCCTTTGCTGGATCCTCAGTTTGGGAAGGCTGATGTGGAGCCTAGAAACTTCAAAAGAGTAGGGGAACTTCTTTGGTCTTATTATTGTTCTCCAGTTTGTGGGTTTCCCACCTGGAGGGTATGGCATTTGATCTTGATTGTGTAACTCCTACTGTCTCGTTGTAGCTTCTCCTACAACCTCACAAACTCCAGAATGAAAACCACCATCACAGAAAGCTAACCAAAATAATCACATGGACCCTAGCCTTGTGTAACTCAGTTCAGTTCAGTTGCTCAGTCATGTCCGACTCTTTGTGACCCCATGAATCGCAGCAGGCCAGGCCTCCCTGTCCATCACCATCTCCCAGAGTTCACTCAGATTCACCTTCATCGAGTCAGTGATGCCATCCAGCCATCTCATCCTCGGTCGTCCCCTTCTCCTCCTGCCCCCAATGCCTCCCAGTATCAGAGTCTTTTCCAGTGAATCAACTCTTTTTTTTTTTTTTCTGTGTAATAAACATTTACTGGAAAAATTATTAGCAAGCAGCACAGAAACTATTCATACAGTCTGTTTGGTAACCTCAATAAAATCCCAGTTCTGTGTTTGTCTAGATACTTCAAGCCTAAAATGTTCTCTTCAGGCATATTTACCAGGTTCTCTGATGGTATAACTGTTAACCTCATAGTCGGCATTAGGCTAAAGTCCTCCAAAATCAATCCCAGATTTCACACTAACCTAAACGCCATTCTAAAAAGGTAGAGGATGGTGAGTTTACCAGACCTACACCCTGTTTCTAAGGGAACTGAAAAACATTTAGGCAATTCCAATATAAAAAGTATCACCAATTTCAAGGAGAGCCCATTTCTAATATCTGTTATACATACAATAGGAATAGCTGCTGAAGGGCTTATAGTAGCTGCTTTGGGAGTGTGACCTTTTTGATTAAATACTAACTGATCACTCTTAGAAATAAAATTATTAACATATTTAGGTAAAGAATGTAAACTCCATGAAAGCAAGGATTTTTGTTTTGTTCAGTGCTGTACCTGGCCCATAGTAATTGCTCAAATATTTGCTCAATGAGTAAATATGGTGACTTTGCTGAAGTTATAGACATTATAATAAACATGTTTTGGCCACAAGCATTCTTAATGCAAACCTAATAAAAATTAGGTTTGAAACACATAGTTGTGTTTCACTGAGTTCACGGGCTTAAAAGTGAGGGGAAGCATCCAGGTAAAGATGACATGCCTTCTAGCCTTCCACCACTGGATACTATATACTTTCTCTAAAATTGTACCACCCTAGCAACCATAACAGAGAGCCACTTAAAAATTAAACTGGCATTTGCAGCAAATACATTGTGGGCCTGGACTTTCTTGTATAGCTTTTACTCCTTTTTTTCCCAAGTTCTTCCCTTGCTTTTGAATAATTTGTTTTTAAATATTTCACATTATTTTACTGTATTATTTGCATCATACTAAACTCTGGCCAGCTCTTAAAATGTTAAAGAGAAAAACATTAATGTATTTATTAATGACTATAATAAATCCCATGTAAAATACTTTTTATATTCAGCCCCTGTAAAGTCATCAGACAATTTGAAAAAAAAAATTTAAAACATGAATCAAAGTCAAGTTTTACAAACTTAGCTAAGACTGGGTGAGATCATTATCCATTTAATACCCTTTCTCCCACCCCATCTCACCCACAGATAACAATAGAATGTGTAAAATGAAATGAGGGTTCCTTCGAGTTTGCTATCCTTCTGGTGCACAGCCCCGTCGTCTTTGTTGAAGGAGTCTGTAGTCATCTTCAGGGATCCACTCCAGTAGCCAGAATTCTTTAGGTATCGGGCAAACCATTCATGGCAAAAAATACACGAAGAAAAACAATATCACATCGAAGAGGATGAAGAGCCAGAGATACAACCAATAGGAGTGTTTGGGAGACAGGGTGGCCCCGGACTGAGACCGCACTTCGTGGTTTTGCTGCTGCCTCTCGACTTCACCGAAGCCTCGCCGCTCCCGGGGCTGCTCCGACCACCTTCTGAGGCCGTGTCCACCTCCATTTCGCACCAGTAGCCGCGCCAGAATCCGAGCACCTGAAATGCCTCGGGTCCAGTGAGTCAACTCTTTTCTTGAGGTGGCCAAAGTACTGGAGCTTCAGCTTTAGCATCATTCCTTCCAAAGAAATCCCAGGGCTGATCTCCTTCAGAATGGACTGGTTGGATCTCCTTGCAGTCCAAGGGACTCTCAAGAGTCTTCTCCAACATCACAGTTCAAAAGCATCAATTCTTTGGTGCTCAGCTTTCTTCACAGTCCAACTCTCACATCCATACATGACCACTGGAAAAAACCATAGCCTTGACTAGATGGACCTTTGTTGGCAAAGTAATGTCTCTGCTTTTGAATATGCTGTCTAGGTTGGTCATAACTTTTCTTCCAAGGAGTAAGTGTCTTTTAATTTCATGGCTGCAGTCACCATCTGCAGTGATTTTGGAGCCCCCAAAAATAAAATCTGACACTGTTTCCACTATTTCCCATGAAGTGATGGGACCGGATGCCATGATCTTCGTTTTTTGAATGTTGAGCTTTAAGCCAACTTTTTCACTCTCCTCTTTCACTTTCATCAAGAGGCTTTTTAGTTTCTCTTCACTTTCTGCCATAAGGGTGGTGTCATCTGCATATCTGAGGTTATTGATATTTCGCCCAGCAATCTTGATTCCAGCTTGTGTTTTGAAGCTATAAGCCATGCCATGCTGGGCCATGTAAGACAGACAGGTCATGATGGAGAGTTCTGATAAAACATGGTCCATTGGAGAAGGGAATGGCAAACCACTTCAGTATTCTTGCCTCAGGAATCCAATGAACAGCATGAAAAGGCAAAAATATATGACACCAGAAGAAAAGCCCTCATGGTCAGTAGGTGTCCAGTATGCTACTACGAGAGAAAGGAGAAGAGGCTGGGCCAACGTGGAAACAATGCTCAGCTGTGGATGTGTCTGGTGGTAAAAGTGAAGTCTAATTCTGTAAAGAACAATATTGCATAGGAATCTGGAATGTTAGGTCCACGAATCAAGGTAAATTATATGTGGTCAAGCAGGAGACGGCAAGAATGAACATCGATATCTTAGGAATCAGTGAACTAAAATTGAAGGGAATGGGAAAATATAATTCAGATAACCATTTTATCTATTAAAGTGGTCAAGAACCCTTTAGAAGAAATGGAGTAGTCCTCATAGTCAATAAAAGAGTCCAAAATCCAGAACTTTGGTGAAATCACAAAACCAACAGAATTATTATTTTTTTCCAAAGCAAGACATTCAACATCACAGTAATTCAAGTCTATACCACAAACACTGATGCTGAAGAAGTAGAGGTTGGTTGGTTCTAGGAAGACCTATAACACTTTCTAAAACTAACATCAAGAAAAGATTCTTTTTCATCATAGGGGATTGGAAAGGAAAAGTAGGAAATCAAGAGGTACCTGGAATAATAGGCAAGTTTGGCTGTGGATCCAAAATGAAGTGTGGCAAAGACTAACAGAATTTTGCCAAGAAAACACACTGCTCATAGCAAATACCCTCTTCAAACAACACAAGATACAGCTCTACACATGGACATCACCACATGTCAAAACTGAAATGAGATCAATGATATTCTTTGCAGTGAAAGATGGAGAAGCTCTATACAGTCAGCAAAAAAAAAAAAAAAACAAAAAAAAAACCTAAGGTGACTGGCTCAGATCATGAACTCTTTATTGCAAAACAGAAGCTTAAGTTGGAGAAAGTAGTGAAAACCACGAAACCATTCAGGTACTGCCTAAATGAAATCCCATGTGACTATACAGTGGAGGTAACAAATAGATTCAAAAGATTAGATCTGATAGACAGAGTGCCTGAAGGACTATGGATGGAGGTTCATAACACTGTACAGGAGGTGGTGACCAAAGCCATCCCATGAAACATAAATGCAAGAAGGCAAAGTAGTTGTCTGAGGAGGTTATACAAGTAGCTGAGAAATGATGAGGAGCTAAAAGGCAAAACAACAACAACAACAACTCAATGCAGAGTTCCAGAGAATAGCAAAGAGAGATAAAAAAGCCTTAAGTGAACAATGCAAAGAAACAGAAGAAAACAATAGAATAGGAAAGACTAGAGATGTCTTCAAGAAAATTGGAGATACCAAGGGAACGTTTCAGGCAAAGATGGGCACAATAAAGAACAGAAATGTCAAGTACCTAACAGAAGCAGAGGAGGTTAAGAAGAGGTGGCAAGAATACACAGAAAACTATACAAGAAAGGTCTTAATGACCCAGCTAAACACAATGGTGTGGTCACTCACCTAGAGCCAGAGATTCTGGAGTGTGAAGTCAAGTGGGCCTTAGGAAGCATCACTATGAACAAAGCTAGTGGATGTGATAGAATTCCAGTTGAATTATTTCAAATCCTAAAGATGAGGCTGAGAAAGTGCTGCACTCAATATGCCAGAAAACTTGGAAAGCTCAATAGCGGCCACAGGACTGGGAAAGGTGAGTTTTCATTCCAATCCCAAAGAAAGAAAATGTAAAAGAATATTTATACTATCATACAATTGTGCTCATTTCATATGCTAGCAAAGTAATATTCAAAATCCTTCAAGCTAGGCTTCAACAGTACATGAACCAAGAACTTCCAGATATATAAGCTGGATTTAGAAAAGGAAGAGGAACCAGAAATCAAATAGGATTGGATCATAGTGAAAGCCAGGGAATTCCAAAAAATGTCTATTTCTGCTTCATTGACTATGCTAAAGCCTTTGACTGTGTTCAGTTCAGTACAGTTTAGTCTCTGAGTTGTGTCTGACTCCTTGTGATTCCATGCACTGCAGCATGCCAGGCTTCCCTGTCTATCACCAACTGCCAGAGCTTGCTCAAATTCATGTCCATTGAGTTGGTGATGCTATCCAACCATCTTGTCTTCTGTTGTCCCCTTCTCCTCCTGCCCTCAATCTTTCCTAGCATCAGGGTCTTTTCCAATGAGTCAGCTCTTCATATCAGGCTGCCAAAGTATTGGAGTTTCAGCATCAGTCCTTTCAGTGAGTATTCAGGACTGATTTCCTTTAGGATTGATTTGTTTGATCTCCTTGCAGTCCAAGGGACTCTCAAGAGTCTTCTCCAACACCACAGTTCAAAAGCATCAATTCTTCAGCACTCAGCTTTCTTTATAGTTCAACTCTCATGTCCATACATGACTATTGGAAAAACCATAGCTTTGACTAGATCGACCTTTGTCAGCAAAGTAATGTTTCTGCTTTTTAATATGCTATCAAGGTCTGTCATAGCTTTTCTTCCAAGGAGCAAGTGTCTTTTAATCTCATGGCTGCAGTCACCATCTTCAGTAATTTTGGAGCCCCCCAAAATAAAGTCTGTCACTGTTTCCACTGTTTCCCCATCTATTTGCCATGAGGTGATGTGACCGGATGCCATGATCTCAGTTTTTTGAAAATTGAGTTTTAAGCCAGCTTTTTTACTCTCCTCTTTCACTTTCATTAAGAGGCTCTTTAGTTCTTCATTTTCTGCCAAATAGGTGGTGTCATCTGCGTATCTGAGGTTATTAAAGTTTCTCCCTGCAATCTTGATTCCAGCTTGTGCTTTATCCAGCCCAGAATTTCATATCATGTACTCTGTGAAGTGAAGTCGCTCAGTCGTGTCCAACTCTTTGCGACCCCATGGACTATAGCCTACTACGCTCCTCTGTCCATGGGATTTTCCAGGCAAGAGTACTGGAGTGGGTTGCCATTTCCTTCTCCAGATGTACTCTGTGTATAAGCTAAATAAGCAGGGTGACAATAGGCAGCCTTGGTGTACTCCTTTCCCAATTTGGAACCAGTCTGTTGTTCCACGTCCAGTTTTAACTGTTGCTTCTTGACCTGCATACAGATTTCTCAGGAGGCAGGTAAGGTCATCTGTTATTCCCATCCTTGAAGAATTTTCCAGGTTGTTGTGATCTACACAGACAAAGTCTTTGACATAATCAATAAAGCAGAAGTAGATGTTTTTCTGGAACTATGTTGCTTTTCCTACGAGTCAGTGGATTTTGTAATTTTGATCTCTGGTTCCTCTGCCTTTTCTAAATCCAGGTTGATCATCTAAAAGTTCACAGTTCATGCACTGCTGAAGCCTAGACCACATCCTTGACTGTGTGGATCACAACAAAATGTGGAATATTCTTAAAGAGATGGGAATACCAGACCACCTCATCTGTCTGCTTAGAAATTTGTATGCAGGACAAAAAGCAACAGTTATACCTGGACATCAACAGGACTGGTTAAAAATTAGGAAAGGACTATTTCTTGACTGTGTATCATCACCCTGCTTATTTAACTTCTATGGAGAGTACATCATCCAAAATGCTGTGCTGGATCAGATTGCCCAGAGAAATATCAACAACCTCAGATATGCAGACAATACCACTCTAATGGCAAAAAGCAATGAATAACTAAAGAGCCTCTTGATGAGGGTGAAAGAGGAGAGTGAAAAAGCTGGCTTAGATTTCAACATTCAAAAACAAAGATCATGGCATCTGGTCCCATCCCTTCATGGCAAATAGTTTGGGAAAACGTGGAAACAGTGACAGACTTTATTTTCTTGGGTGCCAAAATCACTGCAGATGGTGACTGCAGCCACAAATTTAAAAAATGCTTGCTCCTTGGGAAGAAAAGCTATGATGAGCCTAGGTGCCATATTAAAAAGCAGAGACAACTGTTTGTTGACTAACATTTGAATAGTCAGAGCTTTGGTTTTCCAGTATTCATGTATGGATATGAGAGTTGGACCAAAAAGAAGTCTGATAAACTGATGCTTTTGAATTGTGGTGCTGGATAAGATTCTTGAGAGCCCCTTGGTCTGAAAGGAGATCTAACCAGTTAATCCTAAAGGAAACCAACCCTGAATAATCATTCGAAGGTCTGATGCTGAAGCTGATGCTCCAATATTTTGGCCACCTGATCCAAAGAGGCAACTCATTGGAAAATGCTCTGTTGCTGGGGAAGATTGAGGGCAGGAAGAGAGGGGGATGACAGAGGATGAGATGTTTGGATAACATCACTGACTCAATGGACATGAGTTTGAGCAAACTCCGGGAGATAGTGAGGGACAGAGAAGCCTCCTGTGCTGCAGTCTATGGGGTTGCAGTCAGACATGACTTAGTGACTAAGCAGTGAACAATAGAGGGGAAAAAAGGAGAAGGGAAGATAAAATATATCGGCCTATTTACCTGTAGAGATCTCTAGATATTGTGAGTGTTATGGACTAAATCTTGCTCTTCCAAAATCTGTATGTTGCAGCCCTAATCCCAAACGTGGGTCAAGTTTAGAGGGAGAGATTAACAGAGATAATTAAGGTTAAATGTAGTCATAAATGTGGGACCCTAATACTATTGGAGTGATGCCCAAGAAGAGGAAGATATATCAGAGGTTGCTTTCTCTCTCTCTCTACACATGCACAGAAGAAAGACCATGTGAAGACACAGCAAAAACACAGCTGACTATAAGCCAGGAAGAGAGCCCTCACAAGAAAGCAAATTTGCTGGCACTTTGTCCATGGACTTCTAGCCTCCAGAACTATGAGAAAACAAACGTCTGTTGTTTAAAACACCCCGTCTGTGACATTATGTCTTGGAAGACCAAGCAAATTAACACAGATTTCAGTACCATGAAGTGGGATACTACTTTAATAAAAATCTAAAAATGTAGAAGTGGGTTTGGAACTAGGTGATGAGTAGAAGCTGAGAGAGTTTTGAGGTACATACTAGAAAAAACCTATATTGCCTTTAAGTGACAGTTCCAAACTGGAGAAAAATTCACCCTTGTTATAAAGTCGTAAAGGATTCAGCTGAAATTTGCTCTAATGTTTTGTGAAGGTAGTAACTGTGCTCAATGAAATTAGATATTTAGTTGAGATTTTTAGGCAAAGTGTGCATGTGAAAAGCTGCTGCTTATAGTGAAATGCAAGAGGAGAGAGATAAATCAAAAGAATCATTAAACAAGAGGAACCAGAACTTGAATATTTGAAAACATCTCATTTTATCCACATTGCCAAAAATATAAAGCATGTTCTGGAGTGAACACCAAGGATGTGCCTAGAAAACCACTCCCTGAGGAGATTACTCATGATTTTAATCAGGTATCTCAGCAGAAGTCAGGAATAGAGATGAGATTATGCAAAAACAGACACTGTCAGTGTGGACCAGGGGAGCAGAGAGAGGATGAAGTAAAGCGAAGAGTTTGGAATCTACAAGGCAGGACAATAGAGTTATTTAGCTGCAAACATGCTTCATCCTTCAAGTAAAGAATGGCACCAAAGGTGATTTAGAGGTCATCAGGGCTGCAATTCCCACCATTGGATCTAGACCTAACAGACCCTGGAGGGAAGGCTGTTGCCTCCTCAGTTTCAGTGGGCCACGCGGTCTCTGACTAGTGCCTCAGGAGAAAAGTGACAGCAAAATGCTGTGAGGGTGGGGGTGATACTGCCCAAGGCATCCAGCCAAAGATTATTCTTCAGCCTGAAAAATCTAAAGAAATTTGCCTTGTTAGCTTTTGTACTTTCTTGAGATCTATCATTCCTCTCTTCTTCCTGATTTCTCCCTTTTCAAAAGGGAATGTTTTTCCTATGCCTGTCCTACCATTATACTTGGGAAGTAGATCATTTGTCTGATTTCACAGCTGGAGAGGAATTTTGCCCTTTGGATGAATCAGACCTCAAGTCTCATTGAACCCTAAATTAGATGATAAACAGATGAGTCTTTTGACGGGGCATATGTGCTGGAATGCATTAAGACATTTGGGGCTGTAGGGAAGGGATGAATGGATTTTGCATGTGAGAAGGACATGCATTTGGTAAAAGTCATAGGGAAAAATGTTATGGAATGTATTGTGCTCCCTGATATACGTATGTTCAAGCTCTAAACCCCAAAGTACTTCCAGGTACTTTGAGAGAAATTTTAGGGAGGTGTAAGGTTAACCTCCAAAATATTTGGAGAGAGAACTGTTAGAGAAGTATAAAGTTAAATGAGGTCATCAGAGTAGGGCCCTAATCTGGTAGTACTGACATCCTTATAAGTGGAGATAGGGACACATGAGCTCTTTCAGGGAAGAAGCAGCCATTTACAAGGAAAGGAAGAGAGCCCTTACCACAAATCAAAATTTCTGGTATCTATATCATGAATTTCTAGCCTCCAGAATTGAGAGAGAATAAAGGTCTGTTATTTAAGACACTCAGAATATCCTTTGTTTCTTTGTGGCAGACTAAGCTGACTAATTCTCACACACACACAGAGTATAGGCAAATGATACCATATAGGTTTCACATTGCACTCTGATATTAAGATCCAGGATTCTTTGCTTCTAATGTGGCCACCTACCACGTTTTACCTGTCTACCCTTCCAAGGATAGACTCTCACTTTGCTTCCATTCGGCCCCTGTACAAGCAATACTTTGATCAATATTTTTGTACTTGTCTGCGTAAATTTGGGGGGGGGGTCTCTATCCAAGGAACGGGAAATCTGGTGCACAGTTAAGGTATATTCTTATTTTATCTAAGCAGTGCCAATTTGCTGTGTGTGATGTGTACACCAGTTCATACTCCTTGTAGTAGTCCATAAGGGCACCTGTACTTGTGCTTGCACTCAAAAAGGAGGAGCAGTGTGGAAGCTTGGTTGGAGATCTGTATCAGAATATATCCTGAGCCAGTCTCCTTCCTCTCTTAATTTCTGCCTGACTCAGCTAGCAGCTCTATCCCACCACCATCAAGATATGATTAAGAGCTGATTAACCAAATTATTGTGCTCTGCCTACCTTCACACCCCATCTCTGATTTCTGGGGGTCAAATGGAAATTTATCTGAGGTTCTCTGTATCAGTTCAGTTAGTTCCATCACTCAGTTGTGTCTGAATCTTTGCGACCCCATGAACTGCAGCATGCCAGGCTCCCCTGTCCACCACCAACTTTCGGTGCTTGCTGAAACTCATGTCCACCCAGTTGGTAATGTCTCTCTGTATACATCTGGGCAATTGCAGTGAAGTCAAACACTTGGCACAGACGGCAGCCAAGTGATTCACATACAGCAAGTAGGATTCACAGACCAGTGTGGGTAGAACCTGAGCATATGTAAAGCCCCAGGCTGGGAAGGACTTTCGAAGGCATTTGTTTTCCCTTTCCCAACCACTGCTTAAGTTCTTTCTATAATAATTCACTTCCAGAGTTCAGTTAGGCTATTCTTGAACAACTTAGTCACAGATCTCTTCAGTATTTCTCTAGACAATCCATTCTTTCTATAGGCAGTTCCAACAATTTGAAACCCTAGGGCCACACAGAACACAAATGCTCCTTGGCCCACGAAATTCATCCTCCCCTCCTTCCATAATAATAGAACCTCTTATTGTCATCTGGGTATGTGCCACCTGGACTAAGGGCTATATTTCTGTCTCTCCTTTGTAGCTTTTTCTGGCCACATGACAGTTTTCTGGCCAATGGAATGAACACACAAGCAATATATGCAACGTCTAGGCTATGATCCTAAAGGGAAGGAGCATGTCATTCACTTCCCCTCTGCCCTCTTCCCACTGCCTAATATGTATACACAACATCAAGCCATTTTCAACCATGTAGATGAGGGCTATACCCTGTTCATGGTGATGCAATAATATAAAAAGAGCTTGTGTCCCCAACATGGAATAACTACATGAAATACAGGCAGCTTGTTCCAAGGCTGATAATATGAGAAAGAAATGAATGAATTTCTGTCTTGTTTTAGCCACTGTTAATCTGGAACCACGTTGGATTAGCTTTACTAATATATATCCTGGTTAATTGGCTACTGTATTTAATTGATTCTAAGATGCTGTTGGACATAAAGTACACATTATCTTATGGACTAGTAAAAGAGAGAAATGCTACCAATTATATTATAATAAAATGCTTGCTTTTAATTTTAATGTTCATTTAATAGTTGTTGAAAGAGCTCTGGTAGACTGATTTTGTTTATTATTTTTAATATAAATTTATTTTTTCAACTAAGCCACTTTATTATTATTTTTTACTTTACAATATTATATTGGTTTTGCCATACATCAACAAGGATCCACCACAGATGTACATGTGTTCCCCATCCTGAACACCCCTCCCACCTCCGTCCCCATACCATCCCTCTGGGTCATCCCAGTGCACCAGCCCCGAGCATCCTGTATCATGCATCAAACCTAGACTGGCAATTCATTTCACATATGATATTATACATGTTTCAATGCCATTCTCCCAAAACATCCCACTGTCGCCCTCTCCCACAGAGTCCAAAAGACTGCTCTATACATCTGTGTCTCTTTTGCTGTCTTGCATACAGGGTTATCGTTACTATCTTTCTAAATTCCATATATATGCGTTAGTATACTGTATTGGTGTTTTTCTTTCTGGCTTACTTCACTCTGTATAATAGGCTCCAGTTTCACCCACCTCATCAGAACTGATTCAAATGTATTCTTTTTAATGGCTGAGTAATACTTCATTGTGTATACATACCACAGCTTTCTTATCCATTCATCTGCTGATGGACATCTAGGTTGCTCCCATGTCCTGGCTATTGTAAACAGTGCTGCGATGAACATGGGGGTACACGTGTCTCTTTCAATTCTGGTTTCCTTGGT
This sequence comes from Capra hircus, assembly GCF_001704415.2. Taxonomy (NCBI): domain Eukaryota; kingdom Metazoa; phylum Chordata; class Mammalia; order Artiodactyla; family Bovidae; genus Capra; species Capra hircus. Next base: position 22,072,166 of record NW_017189516.1, read on the forward strand.
GTGTATGCCCAGCAGTGGAATTGCTGGGTCATTGGCAGACTGATTTTAAAAAAATATTTAAATCAGACTTTTCCAGTCTGATTCATTTCTCATATACAATAACTTTTTAGTTCAAGGAAAAACCATGATAAAATCTTTTTGAAGATACTTTAATGGCAGTTAAACTCAACATACAGTCACAATCATATACATAATTCAGTTATATGAAGGGATGATAATGTGAACAGCCATGATCAAGTTCACATGTGTTTATGCATGGAAAATAACACAATTCCCTCATGGCCAACAGCAATTATAAGATAGAATTGTATTTAAGACACATCCTGACTTTTTTTTTTATATATAAAATAAGTTTATAATTAATGGTAAAATCTGATTCTCTAAAACAAAATTTAAGGGATAGCCTTGACTTCCACTCTATTCATGATAGAGTAACAGGAACCAGATTTTCCATCTCACCCTTGAAAAACTAAAGCAAAACAAACAAAAACACCAAGACAAAAATATATGAAAAAGTGGGTTTCAAGATATTGGACATCAGGCAAGTAAGGTCAGTGATCTCTAAGAAGTGGAGAAGCTTAGATGAACCTGAAGATTGCCACACCCTACTGCCTAGAGAAATTCTCTAATCTGCAAGGCAGAGACAGGGAACTCAGACAGAGCCTGGTCATCTCCCTCAACAGAGGAAATGGAGTTATGAGTCTGGGGATACCAAGTCATCTGGAGTTTGCAGGAAGGAATATTGGAGAGGGAAAGCTTGTGTAGATAAGGAATGGTTACAATTTTCAGAGGATTCTCCCTCAAGTTCTCACTGAAATACTGATCAGCATGTGTGTGTAAGGAAACTAACTATCTGAAGACAAGGAAACAACTAATCTTCCTCAAAGATTAGAGGAAGCAGTGATCAGAGCCCACAAAGGCCTGAGAACAGTGACTGTTCCAAACAACCAAGGTAGAAAAAATTCACAATTTTTAAAACATTAGAATACAAAGATAAGTTCTGAGGAAATGAGCTCTACACTAAATGCTGCTATGTGCACATGCATGCTAAGTCATACCAGTCGTGTCTGACTCTCTTCAACCCCAAGGGCCGAAGCCCGCCAGGCTCCTCTGTCCATGGGATTATCCAGGTAAGAATACTGGAGTGGGTTGCCATGCCCTCTTCCAGGAGATCTTCCAGATCCAGGGATTGAACTTGCATGTCTTATGTTACCTGAATTGCCATGTGGGTTCTTTACCAACAATGCCACCTGGGAAGCCCTAAATGCTGCTATGGTCCCACTTAACTAAGCTGAAAAGCAAAGCCTGGAAGGATAAAACTGATTCCAAATGTGTTAATGACATGCCAGAACAAGTCTCAAGAATATTTATAGGAATGCAAATATATGCAGACAAAAGGAAATTTCAAAATGTCTGACATCTAACCAAACTTTGCCAGGTGTGCAATTAAGCATGAATAATGCAAGTCATAATGTTGAGAATAATAAGTTAAACTGACCAAGAAATAACACGGTTGATAGAATTAGTAGCTAAGAATATTAATAGTTATTATAAACGTATTTCATATATTCACAAAGCTTGAAGAAATACTAGCCACATTAAGTAGAGATGAGGGAGAGATAAAAAAATTTCCTATGTAAAAATAAGATATTTAAATATGAAAACTACAATGTGGGACAACTTCAAAAGTACATGTAACCAGAGATCAGGAAGGAGAGAGAAAAGAAAAATATTTGAAGAATTGATAATCAAAAATGTTTCAAATTTGATGAAAACAACACATGCACCAATCCAAAATGTTCAAAAAATCTCGAGCATAGGAAGCAGGAGAAAAACTACACCAAGTGATAACACAATGGAATTGTTCATAACCAGTGATAAACAGAAAAACTTCACAGCAGCTTGAGGGAAAAAAAGGCATGTTAGCCACAGGGAAATGAACGATAGAAGCAAGATGGCATATTATTTTTAAAGTATTGGGGGGGAAAAAAAAAACCTCTGCCAATATACAATTTTTTACACGCTGAAAATAACTTAAAAACAAAGGTGAAATTAAAACTTTTTAAGACATAGAATACCTGAGCTGCTATATCATCAGTAAAGCTGCTCTATGATAAATGTTGAAAGATGTTCTTCAAACAGAAGTAAAATGATAGCAGAAGAATATTGAGCACTGAACTTGAAAATATATAATGATTCTCTTTCTTGTTATACAAATTAATTTAAAAAGATAATCAACAGTTTAAACCAAGAAGTGCATCAATGTAAAATCACAGAGACCATAAAGGGAGAAACAAAAATACAACATTGCAAGTTTTTTTACACTATATCTGCAGCAGTATGAGATCACTTGAAGATAAACTGTGACAACTACTAAAACAATTTAAGAAAAAACAGAAAATAGCTTAAAATCAGAAAAACAGATAAAATAAAATATACTTAATCCAAAAGAAGGCAGAAAGGGAGGGAAAAGGGAACAAAAGACAGATAAGATAAATGGAAAACAACAAGGTGGTAGATCTCATTCTAACCATATCAATAAACATGTTAAATATAAATGGTCTAAACAACCCCAGTTAAAAAGGAGATCATCAGGTTGGAAAACAAACAAACAGATAAACAAACCAAACTGTGGACTACCCATAAGATTCCTACTTTAAATATAAAGAAACAAACAAAGAGGAGAAGAAGATACTCCATACTAACACTATTCAAAAGAAAGCAGTCTAAATGCAGTGTGGTATCTTGGCAATGCTACCAAAGTCTCAGTGGAGACATTTTTTGTGGAAATTGAGAAGTGGAATCTAAAACTTAAATGGAAATGCAAAGGGCCTAGAGTAGCCAAAACAACTCTCAAGAAAAATAGCAAAGTTGGAGAACTTATACTGCCTTAATTCAAGAATTATTTTAAAGCTGAAGTTTTCAAAACAGGTGAAGTACAGGCATAAAGGTACAAAAGTAGACCCATGGAGCAGAATAGAGTCCTGAAATAAACCCACACATATATGGACAACTGTTTTTAATGATGATGCAAAGGCAGTTCTGTGGAGAAAAAAACACTTTCTCACCAAATGGTCCTGAAACAACTGGATATCTACATGCAAAGACAAACAAGCAAAGGGCTTCAAACTATACTTTGCATCACACACAGAAATTAAGTGAAAGTGGATTGTAGGCCTATATGTAAAACCTAAAATTCCTGGAAGAAAACCTTTGTGACATTGGCTTAGGCAAATATTTCTTTTATATGATACAAAAATCACAATTTGTCAAAGAAAGTACTGATGAGCAAGACTACTTTATCAATGTTACAAACTTCTGCAATTCAAAAGACACTCTTAAGAGGATCAAAAGACAAGCTGCAGACTGGGGGAACATTTTTGGAAGGCATGTATCTGATGAAAGCAAAGAATATACAAGATCCACAGTAAGTTAACAAATAATCCAACTGGAAAATGGGTTAAAGGTTAAACTGGAAAATGGGTTAAAGGTTAAACTGAAAAATGGCAAAATGTTTCAATAGACACTTCACCAGAGAAGATAGATGGGTGGAAAAATAAATGTATGAAGAATATGCCCAACAGGATCAGAAACTGTAATCTTCACATTCTACTTCTAGGGATGGGAATTAGCACAAACACTTTAGGAAACAGCTTTTTTGTTGTTCAGCCACTCTGTGTCTGACTCTGTGATCCCCATGGACTACAGCATGCCAGGCTTCCCTGTCCTTCACTATCTCCCAGAGTTTTTTCAAACTCATGTCCATTGAGTCAGTGACGCCATTCAACTATCTTGTCCTCTGTTGTCCCCTTCTCCTCGTGCCTTCAATCTTTGGGAGCATCAGGGTCTTTTCCAATGAATCAGCTCTTCGCATCAGGTGGCCAAAGTATTGGAGTTTCAGCTTGAACATCAGTCCTTCCAGTGAATATTCAGGGTTGACTTCCTTTAGGATTGACTGGTTTGATCTTCTTGCTGTCCAATGGACTCTCAAGAGTGTTCGCCAGTGTCACAGTTCAAGGGCATCAATTCTTCAACATTCAGCCTTTTTTACTGTCCAGCTCTCACATGACTACTGGAAAAATCATAGCTTTGACCATATAGACCTTTGCAGGTAATGTGATGTGTCTGCTTTTTAATACACTGTCTAGGTTTGTCATAGCTTTTCTTCCAAAGAGCAAGCACCTTTTAATTTCATGGCTACAGTCACCATCTATCGTGATTTTAGAGCCCAAACAGCTTTGCATTATCTTAAAAAGTTATAAAAAAAGACCCAGAAATTTCCTGCTAGGATCTAACCAGGAGAAATGAAAGCACATTTCCACTCAAAGGCTTATATGCAAAAGATCAGAGCACCATTCATAAGAGCCAAAAGGTGGAAACAACCCCAATGTTCATGAACTGATGAAAGAATAAACAAAACATGGTATAGCCATACAATGTAATACTGTTTGCCAATAAAAAAGAAAGAAATGCTGATACATGGTACAATGTACATGAGCCTTTAAAAACAATGTTTTAATTTATGTGCAATGTCCTGAAAAGGCAAATATGTAGAGACAGAAAGTATATTACTAATTGCCTGGGTCTGAGGGTGGGAATAGAGATGGACTGAAATTTGACATAAAGGGATCTTTAGGGGATGCTGGGAATGCTCTAAAATTGTATTGTGCTGATAGTTTCACAACTCTGTAAATTGACTAAAAGTCACTGAATTGTATACTTAAAATTATTCACTTAAAATGGATGATTTTTATGGTATGTAAATCACAACTCAGTAGGGCTGTTAAATGTATATCCCCCAATGACTTCTTACCATACCCAGAATTAAGTCTAAACATTCAGCACTGCTGCTGCTGCTAAGTCACTTCAGTCGCGTCCGACTCTGTGTGACCCCATAGACGGCAGCCCACCAGGCTCCCCCATCCCTGGGATTCTCCAGGCAAGAACACTGGAGTGGGTTGCCATTTCCTTCTCCAATGCATGAAAATGAAAAGTGAAAGGGAAGTTGCTCAGTCGTGTCTGACTGTTCGCAACCCCATGGACTGCAGCCTACCAGGCTCCTCCATCCATGGGATTTTCTAGGCAAGAGTACTGGAGTGGGGTGCCATCGCCTTCTTCGAAACATTCAGCACTACTTGAACCCAAACTCTAAGCTGTTTCTACTCTTCTGCTCCTGTTTTCCCAGGAGAATGCATGACTTGTCAAAAGGCTTCTATAGAGGAAACAGATTTTTACATGAATATTCACAACTGAGGAACCCAGGGGGAATGAGAAGTGGGTTAATGATGAAAAAAAAAAAAAGAAAGAAAGAAATGAGGACTTGTTACCCTTGTGTTTGATTGCCTTTATCACGCCATTCAGGCTTAGGATCTAATGCCCAGCCTTCCCGGCTCTATACAACAACTGAGCTAAGATTAAATTTAAGTAAAAGGTCATGAGTTACAAGCTGGAATCAAGATTGCTGGGAGAAATATCAACAACCTCAGATATGTGGATGATATCACTCTAACAGCAGAAAGCCAAGAGGAACTAAAAAAACCTCTTGATGAGGATGAAGGAGGAGAATGAAAAAGCCAGCTTAAAATGCAATATTAAAAAAAAAAACCAAAACACTAAGATTATGGCATCTGGCCCCAACACTTTATGACAAATAGCAGGGGGAAAGGTGGAAGCAGTGACAGATTTCCTCTTCTTGGGCTCTAAAATCATCACAGATGGTGACTGCAGCCATGAAATTTGAAGATGATTGCTCCTTGGCAGGATAGCTATGACAAACCTAGACAGTGTTTTAAAATGCAAAGACATCACTTTGCCAACAAAGGTCCATATAGTCAAGTTTATGGTCTTTCCAGTAGTCATGTATGATTGTGAGAGCTGGACCATAAAGAAGGCAGAATGTCAGGTTTTGGTATTAGGGTGATGGTGGCCTCATAGAATGAGTTTGGAAGTTGACCTTCCTCTGCAATTTTCTGGAAGACTTTGAGTAGGATAGGTGTTAGCTCGTCTCAAAATTTTTGGTAGAATTCAGCTGTGAAGCCGTCTGACCTGGGCTTTTGTTTGCTGGAAGATTTCTGATTACAGTTTCAATTTCCATGCTTGTGATGGGTCTGTTAAGATTTTCTATTTCTTCCTGGTTCAGTTTTGGAAAGTTGTACTTTTCTAAGAATTTGTCCATTTCTTCCACGTTGTCCATTTTATTGGTATATAATTGCTGATAGTAATCTCTTATGATCCTTTGTATTTCTATGTTGTCTGTTGTGATCTGTCCATTTTCATTCCTAATTTTATTGATTTGATTTTTCTCCCTTTGTTTCTTGATGAATCTGGCTAATGGTTTGTCAATTTTATTTATCCTTTCAAAGAACCAACTTTTGGCTTTGTTGATTTTTGCTATGGTCTCTTTTGTTTTCTTGCATTTATTTCTGCCTTAATTTTTAAGGTTTCTTTCCTTCTACTAAGCCTGGGGTTCTTCATTTCTTCCCTTTTTAGTTGCTTTAGGTGTAGAGTTAGGTTATTTATTTGACTTCTTTCTTGTTTCTTGAGGTATGCCTGTATTGCTATGAACTTTTCCCTTAGCACTGCTTTTACAGTGTCCCACAGGTTTTGGGTTGTTTTGTCTTCATTTTCATTTGTTTCTACACATATTTTGATTTCTTTTTTGATTTCTTCTGTGATTTGTTGGTTATTCAACAGCATGTTGTTCAGCCTCCATATGTCAGAATTTTTAATAGTTTTTCTCCTGTAATTGAGATCTAATCTTACTGCATTGTGGTCAGAAAAGATGCTTGGAATGATTTCAATTTTTTTTTAAATTTACCAAGGCTAGATTTATGGCCCAGGATGTGATCTATCCTGGAGAAGGTTCCGTGTGCACTTGAGAAAAAGTTGAAATCCATTGTTTTGGGGTGAAATGTCCTATAGATATCAATTAGGTCTAACTGGTCTACTGTATCATTTAAAGTTTGCATTTCCTTGTTTATTTTCTGTTTAGTTGATCTATCCATAGGTGTGAGTGGGGTATTAAAGTCTCCGACTATTATTGTGTTATTGTTAATTTCCCCTTTCATACTTGTTAGCATTTGTCTTACATATTGTGGTGCTCCTATGTTGGGTGCATATATATTTATAGTTGTTATATCTTCTTGGATTGATCCTTTGATCATTATGTAGCCTTCAGAATGGGAGAAAATAATAGCAAATGAAGCAACTGAAAACCAACTAATCTCAAAAATAACTAATCTCAAAAATATACAAGCAACTCCTACAGCTCAATTCCAGAAAAATAAACAACCCAATCAAAAAATAGGCCAAAGAACTAAACAGATGTTTCTCCAAAGAAGACATACAGATGGCTAACAAACACATGAAAAGATGCTCAACATCACTCATTATCAGAGCAATGCAAATCAAAACCACAATGAGGTACCATTTCACGCCAGTCAGAATGGCTGCTACCCAAAAGTCTACAAGCAATAAATGCTGGAGAGGGTGTAAAGAAAAGGGAACCCTCTTACACTGTTGGTGGGAATGCAAACTAGTAGAGCCACTATGGAGAACAGTGTGGAGATTCCTTAAAAAACTGGAAATAAAACTGCCTTATGACCCAGCAATTCACTGCTGGGCATACACCCCGAGGAAACCAGAATTGAAAGAGACATATGTACCCCAGTGTTCATCGCAGCACTGTTTACAATAGCCAGGACATGGAAGCAACCTAGATGTCCATCAGCAGATGAATGGATAAGAAAGCTGTGGTACATATACACAATGGAGTATTACTCAGCCATTAAAAATAATACATTTGAATCAGTTCTAATGAGGTGGATGAAACTGGAGTGTATCATACAGAATGAAGTAAGCCAGAAAGAAAAATACCAATATAGTATACTAATGCATATATATGGAATTTAGAAAGATGGTAACAATAACCCTGTATATGAGACAGCAAAAGAGACACAGATGTATAGAACTGTCTTTTGGACTCTGTAGGAGAGGGAGAGGGTGGGATGATTTGGGAGAATGGCATTGAAACATGTATTATATCATATATGAAATGAATCACCAGTCCAGGTTCGATGCATGATACTGGATGCTTGGGGCTGGTGCACTGAGGCAACCTAGAGGGATGGTATGGGGAAGGAGGAGGGAGGGGGGTTCAGGATGGGGCACACGTGTATACCTGTGGTAGATTCATGTTGATGTATGGCAAAAGCAATACAATATTGTAAGGTAATTAGCCTCCAATTAAAATAAATAAATTTATATTAAAAAAAAAACAAAAACAAAAACAAAAAGGCAGAATGCCGAAGAACTGATGCTTTGAAATTGTGGTTCTGGATAAGACTCTTGAGAGTCCCTTGGACTACAAGGGGATGAATTTTAAAGGAAATCAACCCTGAATATTCATTGGAAGGACTGATGCTGACACTGAAGCTCCAATACTTTGGCCATCTGATGCGAACAGCCAACTCATTGGAAAAGACCCTGATGCTTGGAAAGATTGAAGGCAGAAGGAGAAGAGGGCAACAGAGGATGAGATGGCTGGATGGCATCATCAATGCAATGGACATGGACTTGGGTAACCTTCGGGAGGTGGTGAGGGACAGGGAAGTCTGGTGCACTATAGTGCATAGGGTTGCAAAGAGTCAGGCATGACATGGTGCCTGAACAACAAGAGCCTTACAAATTGACACTATACCATATTTCTCTGTAAACCTCACATCATCTATCACACTGCTTTGGCCATGAGCAGGCTAAACAATTACACATTTGGAGTGACTGCAATGAAAACAAATAGGTGGTATATCCAAGGTACTTATTGTAATTTCAATAATCTCAGAGAAAGAAAGATATTACTGTGGGTGAGGGGCTTTAATTCATTCAGTTAACATTTATTAAGAATCTATAAGCTCCAGGAACTGGGAAGGAATTTGGTATTGAGAATGGTTTTATTTAATAAAAATAGTTATTATCTATCATCTATCTATCTATTTATTGGGATTTATTGTGTTCTAGCAACCGTGCTAGGCACTTAATAGTCTATCTAATTTAATCCTCATCACAACCACAGAAATAGGTATGTTTAGCTTCATCTTTACAGATGAAGAATTTGAGGCTGAGAAAATTTCAGTGGCTTCCCAGGTTGCTCAGTGGTAAAGAATCCACCTGCCAATGCAGGTGACGTAGGAGACATGGGTTTGATCCCTGGGTCAGGAAGATTCCCTGGAGTAGGAAATGACAACCCACTCTGGTAATCTTGCCTGGAAAATTCCATGGACAGAGGAGTATGGAGGGCTACAGTTGAAGTTGCAAAGAGTTGGACACAACTGAGTGACTGAACAGGCATGCATGCACACACAAAGTTCAGTGACCTGCCCAACATCACAGAGCCAGGAAGTGGAAAATTCAGTGTACTTAGCCTAGTGACCTTTCCATCATACCCAGGAACTTTCCCCATGATATATTTCAAGCCATGAAAAGAAAGCCATTGGGGTGTATCTTGTTCTGGATAAGTCAGTCACTAATTTTAAGGGTGAAATAGGGCACATTATGGAACCTCTTGGAAGGTCTATCTTCATGAGAAGCAAGACTCAGTGTAGCCTTGCACAGAGTTGTTGGATGACTCCATGAGATGGAATCTGTTGAATATTTGGCCCTACAAGTGAGGAAAGCATCCAAGTCATAAAAGACTGGACTTTATGTGGAAAATTTCCTAATGAAGTCCTCCCAAGGGGAAAAGGTGCCGCTGCCATGTCCATATAATCCCAAGAATTCAAAAAATACATCCTTAGGGTTTCTCGCAATCACTAGTGCTACAGTCTCACTTAAATGTTGAACCAAGATTCCTGACTTCCTTAGGCCACAGCCTTTCCCGACAGAGTCCTAGGCCAAATGTTCAGTTTGGCTAACTTCTTTCAATGGTTCTTTGCTTATTAATGTGGAGAAGGAAGGGTAGAGAGCAGGGGATGTTCTAGAGCAATGGATGATCCACTCCTGGGACAAACATGACAGGTTCATCGGTAACCCAGCTTGACAGATGACTTAGCCCCAAAACTCACTCAACAAGCAGAGTAGAAAAGCTGAGACCTGTAAGACTTGAGGATGGGCAGACCAAGAGAAGACCCTGGCTAGCGGAGATGGATGGAAAACTGATGATTTTTTGATGAGATAAGGGAATGGTGGGAAGTGGACATATCCAGAGTTACATAGGTATAACCCACCAGGTCTAATTAGCACAGTGGTTTTTCCAAGTATGTTCCCTTGCAATGCAGCAACAGCATTGCTTGGGAACTTGCTTGAAATGCAGATTCTCAGGGCTTCTACTGAATCAGAGATTCTGGAGATGTGATCCAGCAACCTAGGTTTCAACCACCCTCCAGGTTTGATAACCACTGTGTTAGTGTTTCAGATACACAGAGTCAGAGAAGGAAGAATAATTCCAGATTTAGCAATGGGGGGTGGAGGAGACTAGGAAAGGAGACTGTTTGGGGGTAAGGATGAGGATAAAGTTGAGAGTTCTGTTGGGGTCTATTTGAGATGCCAGTGATATATCCTGTGGGGTTGCTTAAGTGGGAAGCTGGACATGTGACTATTGAATTCAGGGGAGAGATCAGAACTATTCACCTTAATTTTAAAATTCTTTAGAACACATCTAATTCATCTTAGTGGTCTTCAGAGACTATCTCAACCCAGAACAGAGGCTTGGTAAATATCACTGAATGAACAACAACACAAAAAATGGAGCCAGCAGGAAGCCTATTCTAGTCTGATGAAAACACTGCCTACATATTGAGTGTTTTCCCATTTAATATCTATTTGCTTATCTGGGAAAGCAGCTACTGTTGGAAAAGCAGTATTCTTAGAACAATTCATCTTGCAGACTTTCTTATAGCTCAACAGCAAATGTCAATTCCCGTGCATTCTCTCTCCTGTAGTGAAAATTGGCTTAACTTGCTTATCCCTTAGTCCCAGAGTTCCCAGCTGTTTTGTGACATATTGTTAAGTGAGCACTGGGGCTGAAAGTGAGTTAGTTTTCAAGCCAGGTGACAATGAAGCCTGCTGAAGCTGCCATAGTAATGAGGGAGAGCAGGAAGGAAGGAAGGAAGGGAACACAGGAGAAAAGGAGGCAGGCAGGGGAATACATATCAATTCAAAATTTTACCACAAGGTAGAATAACTTGAGTGCTATAATAAATCTCTCCACGGAAACCCAAAGGGGGTATTGATTCCTTTGTATTAGGGAAATTGAGAAGGATTTGAACAAGAAGGTGGTGGTTGTTTTGGGTCTTCCTTGAAGAATAAGTAGGATTTACAGGCTTAGAATAAGGGAAGGGCATTAAGAATGAGGGATCCACATTAGCAAAGGCCTGGAATAATGGAAATGTATGAAACAGCGAGGAACGTCTGTGTGAATAAAGAATAAGGTGAATGAAAATGAGTGGTAGTAGATAAGACTGGAAAGGTGAGTATGGGCCAGACTTGTTGGGGATAGGGGCATGAATACTACAGCAACAATTACAGACAAATGTCTATGGACATGCAGTAAGAAATGATTTACACTGAGAAATGAATCTTATATTGTAACCCAATAAACACAAACACCGATTGAAAACTGAAACAAATTTTCCACAGAAAATATCTACTATTTCTTATCAACGTATACTGATATTTTCTATCTCATTTTTTTTCACAAGTGCTTCTAGCAACTAATTCATTTCATGACAAATGGTTCATAGTCTGTGTTTTGAAAAATACCGCTACAGACAGTGGGGAATCAGTGAATGTGTTTGAGGAATAACAGCAACTCCAGTGCTTTAGGAAGATAGTTCTCACAGCAGTTGGATGGAATTAAAAATTGGGGGCAGAATGAAGATAGAAGCAATAGAAGCAATTCTATAGGTGGAAATGGATATAACACTGTAATTATCCAAGCTGGTCATGATGAATGCCTAAACAGGACAGTGAGTGTGGAGATGGAGAGTAGGGTAAGAATCTGAGCCAGATGTTGAAGGTAGAAATAGTGGGACTTGCTAACTAATCAAAAGTGAGTTATAAAAAAGAAAGGGTAACCAGCATCAACATTCAGGTTTCAGTCTCAGGTAACTGTGCAGGAGAGTGATGGCATTAAATAAGGGGTTTAGTGGGAGGAGCTGGATTGGGGCAGAAATAGACAAAGTCTAGAGAGTTGGTCAACTTCAGCTGTGTCTGTGGAAAAGTCAGGTGGAAAAGCCCAGTACACTGTGATATATCAGGCCAAAACTTGGAAGGAAGACAGAGAGTAGAAATTGGAGATAATATTTGAAGCCATAGGAGTACCAGAGGTAACTCATGAAAATGTGTAGAGAAAAAAGAAGACCCAGGGCAGGAACTTAGATTTAAGAGGATATACTTAACACTATAATATTTACTTCCAAAATTAGTTTTTCCCTTGTTAAGTGAAGACAGTTTATTGCATATGGATATGTGTGCATTTGGGGCATGGATGTCTGCAATGTGTGTGTATGGGTGGCATGTGCATGTTAAGGAGATATTAGTATGCATTTGGGGAGCTGGTGAAGGGCCCTCGTTGCTCTAGTGGTGGCTGCACTCATATTCTTTGCCTTGTGGCTTCTTCTCTTTTCCTTCCCTGTTTTCCATCTCCCCTCTTTTGCCCTATTCTTCCCTTCCCCTTTCCACATATCCACATGCTCCTTCATCACCACTTGGAAGCCCAAGGAATTGATGGGCAAAATAGACCAGTGTGGGATTTGGGAGCTGAGATCTGGAACATAATGTTGAAGTGTGGTTTGGATTAAAAGGAAAGGCAGGGCTGTGAGCATGGTGTCAGAAGCATTAGTGGGGAATGGTCTGTGGTGATATTTCCCACTTCAAATTCTGCCATCAGTGTGTGAGAATGTGTTTGTGTGTATGACTACAAATATGTATGTGACTACAAGTGTGTATATATATGTGACTGTGCCTGGAGGTGTGTATGGCTCTCAGCTTGACTTAATCAGATTATGGGGTGGTATTATCTTCATCACTGGGCTTCTGTAGTGGTTCAGATGGTAAAGAATCTGTCTGCAATACAGGAGACCTGGGTTCCATCCCTGGGTTGGGAAATCCCCTGTAGAAATAAATGGCAACCCACTCCAATATCCTTGTCTGGAGAATTCCATGGACAGAGGAGCCTGGTGGGCTACAGTCCATGGGGTCACAGAGTTGGACATAACTGAGCAACTAACACTTTTACTTTTCATCCTTATCACTACTACTTCAGCAAGGAAGCAAAAGTATTTTTTAACAACAACAAAAAAAGACTGCTTTATTTATACCTTTAGGAGATTTAGGATTAGAGCAGCTAAAGAATTATGGATAATGATTAATCAGATTATCAGCATTTGTTGAAATGCATATGCCAAGTGAATAGGAGGATATATTCGCTCTTCCTTTCCTAGCTGTGTGACCATAGATAGGTTACCTAACCTCCCTGAGCCTTAGCATCCTTTCTGTAAAGTGGGGATAATAATTTATGCCACAGATTCCCATTAGCAAAATTGAGTATTAAATGAGCCAAAAGCTTTAAAACTAGTAGGTGTCCAACTATTGTTGGTTCTTTTCTCCAGTTCCTTCTATCCCTTCCTTCTATCCACTTATAATACATGTTTTACCCGTCCATATGTGAGCATCAAGTATGTATTTGTAGTACTTTCCCCATTTTCAATTCTTAAACCAAGTGATATAACCTTTGCATATTACTGTAAAATTGTCAAAAGCAGGTTAATTTAAAACATGTTTGGTACATACATATCTAGAATTATGTCTTCTTTGTGAATTGACCCTTTCTCAAATAGTTTAGCCATGTCATTTAATTGCTGTATTTAGACCATTTATATTCAACATAATTATTGATATGTTAAGGCTAAGTCTGCCATTTTATCTTTTGTTACCTGTTTTTTCTCTCTGTTTTTATTTTTTCTCTTTGTTCTGCATTTCTGCGGGTGACTTGAACATTTTTTTTTAATTCCATTTAATGCATCTATATTTTTTTTTATAGTTGATTTGCATATTATATTAGGTTCAGGTGTACAACACAGTGATTCAATATCTTATATACTATGTACCATTTGAAGCTATTATAAAATATTGGCTATAATTCCCTGTGTTTTACAATCTATGTATAATATTTATTTTATACATAGTATTCTATGTCTCTTATTCCCCTACCCCTTATCTTTCCCTTCCCCGACTTTCCTTTCTTACTGGTAACCACTAGTTTGTTCTCTATATTTGCGAGTCTGTTTCTATATTTTGCTATGTTCATTGGTTTGTTTTATTTGTTAGATCCACATATAATAGACAATGTACAGAATTTATATCCTCAAAAAGCTAAAAATAGAACTACCATATGATTCAGAAATTCCACTCCTGTGTATATAATCCAAAGAAAATGAAAACACTAATTCAAAAAGATACATGCACCCCTATGTTTATAGCATCATAATTTACAATAGCTAAGATATGGAAGAAACCTTAGTGTCCATCAACAGATGAATGGATCAATAAGATGGAATTTTACCTCCCTTTTACATTCCTTTACACTCCCTGTTCATAATATAAATGTCTTAAATATTTCCTCTACACACATTCAGAACAACATGAGACAGTGTAATAAATTATGATCCAATCATCAAACAAGATTCATACAACTCAAGAAGAAAAGAAATTCTGTTGTATTTACCCAGGTTTTAGTCTACTATGTTCTTTCTTCCAAGTTTCCTCCTTTTACCATTTCTTTTCTGTTTTAAGATTTACTTTAGTCATGCTTATAAGATAGACATCGTACTGAAAAATTCCCTGTTTCCTTTCATCTAAGAGTATCTTGATTATCCCTTTATTCCTGAAGGGTATTAGCACTGAACATAGGATTCTTGGTTGATGATCCTTTTTCCTTCAGCACTTGAAAAATGTGCTACTTCCTACTAGGGCCTCATCACTTTCTGATCAGGAATCTGCTGACTTTCTTTTTTTTCCCCTTGAAGGCTGTCAACCACAAGTTGGCACTTTCCATGGGTGCTTGCCATCTACCCCTACAAGGATTAAATCATGTGCTGCTGCAGAAACTGACCTACGACACCCCCTGAAGGACTTCAGGAAGGAAAGCAGTAATCTTTGGATGAAGATCAGCTGCCCCACAACCTGCATACTGGAAAAGATACAATTTAAAGGACTATCTCCAACCTGGATGAAAGGACTTTTTATCAGGTACTCTTAATTATATAATGCACAATGAAAACTGAAGGGAAATTGACTCTTGGATTAATTCCCACTTCTAAAGGCCCCTACACTAGACTGTTCTATAGAGAGGACTGCTGATCTCAAATTCACCTTAAAACAATGTTCAAACACAGGACACTCACTAGGATGAGAAAAAGACATCAAAAGTAGACAGCTTACCCAAGATGCTAGACTTGATTCATATGATCCTTTATAATGTTTTCTTGATTTCTTAGACCTCTGCATATAAATCAAATATTTTTCTACCATGGACACAATCCTATGCTAATTTTAAAGGTCAATCCAATTATTGGGTTGTGGCCAGTTACCTGTGTCTAGTACTTCCAAATTACCTTGGTGAATTTCTCCACTCTAAGGCTCTAATTGGATGACCCTTAAAAAACTTTATTTCTATCCGGTTCAGACTACTCTTGATATTGCTAGGTGGGATCTTCTCTATTGGCCAATTAATAATGCCTGCTCTGACCCTGGTCATTGCTCAAGCTCAATCAGAGCAACAAGCAAAAATTCAGCCAAGGAATAAAACTTCTCACAATTGTGGGATGGATTTAAATGGTTAACACCAGATTGTGGTCACTTAAGATTTAAACAATCCCCCCCACCCCACTTTATCTTGAGAACAATTAAATTATGCTAAGGATACGCAGCCTAGTGACACTAGGAAATTGGATTGGGAGCCATATGGACAGTGAAAATATATAATTTCCCTGAAAGACAAAGATTGGTACAGGATAAGAATAAGTCAGATCTGAGGATATAGGGGGCTGCACCTAACGGAAGTTACTGGCTTCTTACTTATGACTTTAATAATATTGCTAGTTATGTTATTTGTACTTTGCCTGTTTTACAAGATTATTACCTCTTGTTTGACTAAATGTGTGACTGAACCTCCAGTGAAAATAATGATGACTAGGTAAATTGAAGCAGTTGATCAAATATTCTGTATGTGATCAACAATTATAATAACGTAACTCTATATGGGAAGATACAAAAAGGGGAAATTTTCCTGGACTGTAGCAGCTTAACTAAGACAAGTTAGTCCAGAGACCTTTGATTACTGTTGATAAGACCTAGTCCAGTAACAGCACATTGAGTGGCCTGCCTGAAAAATCTTCTTGAGACAGGAGAATGAGCTTTCCTAGAAATGTGGGACAAAATAGTCATGAAATGCTTCCCAAAGTATGGCTGAATTTATAACCATGAAGGGGCCCTGTCAACTGCAAGTTGGCCCTTGCTGTGGGTGCTTGCCATCTACCTCTACAAGGATTAAATCATGTGCTGCTGCAGCTGCTAACCTCCAACACCCTCTGAAGGAGTTCAGGGTAGAGAGCAGAAATAAGGCATTTTGTGTTCTAGGAAACTGGCAGGACAAGTCTTCAGATAGTTAGATACTCTCAGGAGCTGATTTTATGAGCCCAGTTCTTGTATCTCCTCATATTTAAAAAAGCCCAAAACTCCTTCATGGTGAACAACTGTTTCTCATGACTAGCAAAAGCTTCATGAGACCAGAAAAAAACTTTCTACAAAAAATATGTCCTTGATTGCATGTACTCCCACTTTTCCCCCTGCCTCTTTGGAGCAGTTTCTCAGAGCTATTTTCTGAGGTGCTGTCTCTCGGGGTGAAGTCATCATATTTCACCAAATAAAACTTAACTCGTAACTCTCATGTTGTGCATTTTTTTTTAAGTTGACAAGGTATAGGTAAAATATTATTTCTTTGGCTGCTTCCTAGATCTTTTCTCTGCTTTTGTTTTCAGAAAGTTGACTTGTTGAATGTGTCTTGGTATGAATTTCTTCGGGTCTTTCCTAATGATATTTGCTTAGTTTCTTGGATCTGGAGGTTTATTTCCTTTGCACAGTTTGGGAAGTTTTAAGCCACTACTTATTCAGGTACTTTTCTGGCCCTGTTTTATTTCTCTTCTCTGAGATTCTGTTGACATGAATGTTAGATCCTTTGTTATAATGCCACAGGTCTGGAGCTTCTGGCTCTGTTCAATTCCTTCTTTTCTTTCTTCTTTTTTTTTTTGGATTTAATTTCCCTCTGTTGTTCAGATTGGGTTATTTCTATTGCTTTATGTTTAAGTTGTCTGATTCTTTCCTCTGTCTTCTCCATCTTGCTGTTGAGTCTCTTCATTGAGTTTTTAAGTCTTTTTTTTTTTCCAGTTTTCAAACTTCCATTGGTTTTCTTTGCACTTTACATTTCTTTGTTGAGATTTTCTATTTAAATGCTGAGATTGTCTATTTTATCATTTGTTGCAAGTGTGATGCATTTGCTCCCTGAAGCATTTTTTGATGGCTACTTTAAAATACTTACCAGATAATTCTAACCTCTGCGCTATCTCAATCCTAGCATCTGTTTACTTTCTCTTGCCACTGAAATTGATAATCTTGGTATGTCAAGTGATTTTTTTTTTTTTACAATTAAATTGGACACTCTGGATCTCTGGTTTTTGCAGGCCTTCTCTGATGTGCTACTTTTGCAAGGAAGAGGGGCAGCATAAGTCCAGGTTATCCACTGGGTCTCTGATTGACATCCAATTTGAGGAGAGGCTGTTTGCTATTGCTGGTTGGGGATGACAGTTCTGACCTCTCTATGAACCTCCTAGGATCCTATCCCAGCTAGTAGTGGTAGGAATGCCAAGTTTACCACTGGTGAGGATGGAAGTCATGCCCCTCCATTTGGTCTCTACTAAGATAGGTCACTTCTCCTTGCTTCCAACTATTCCTTCTCTTGGGGTGGGGTAGGATGCCTTTAAAGTCTGTAAAAATTAAGTCTAGGCTCTTCACTTGCAGGCAAAAGTTTCTTATCAACTGCATTGTTATTATGACAGTTGACCTTTTCCTGCAACAAGGTGTCTCACTCCCTATATCTGGATCCTTTTGAAGAAAAGAAAATGCAACACATGCCCCCTCTCTACCTTTTACCAGATCCTCCATGGGATAGAGTGGGAAGCCCAGAGCCTCTGCACACAAACGGACTGGGTTTCTGTCAAAATCTGGTATTTTCAAATGGTTTGGTTCTGGAAAAGTTACTTAAATTTTCTGAGCTTCCATTTTCCCAGTTGTAAAGGAAGTGTAGGAAGTTGTCAGGATTCTTTCAGAATGAGCAATAGTAGGTCAATCAGCTTGGTAAATAATAGTTCCCTTCCTTTTACTCTCCAGAAGAGGTAGAGATATAATCCCTGCAAAGGACAAAAAAGCCAAAGTGCTTCCCCATGACCACCATCACATGTGAATCTCGTCTAAGGCATTCACTCCAAGAGTTAAATCTCTTGATCAAAGCCTTATTTCTTAAAGGGACACACTTGATATTCTCCCCCATTTTTCTTCAAGTTTCTAAAAAACACTAAAGAGAGACTGCCTGATCCAGGTCACCCTCAGAAGAAGGGTGGAAGCCGAGGTAGAGATGGGTAGGTGGGGGACAAGGGGCCTTGGCAGAGAAGGGCAGAGGAAGGAAGGCCTAATGTTGGCCCAGGCAGTTCACTCAACCAGTTATTATGTTCTGAGCAAGGACAGTATGATCCTCTAGCCAATGACACTCCTGGAGAGAAGGGCGAGGGGATGTAGGCAACATCCACTTTGCCAACCTGCCCATCAGCCCGTCGTCACCTCTGGGTCCTGAGTGCAACTGCCAGTAGGTGGTAACTGCCTCACCAGTCTCCACCACTCCCGCCCCTCTCCCCTCCCTAAGCACCTGGTAGAAGAGGAAGAAAGCAGTGAGTGAAAGCAAAAAATACACAAGAGCGAGTGCTCTCTGACTTCTCAGTGCGGGCCTGGCATAAGATTCCTCCTTATCCCCAGCTGGCAGTCCCCAGCTGCTGCCACCAGCCCCTGATGCGTTAGACTCTGCTCTTAAAAGGCTCAGCCGAGCTCGAGGTCCTGAAGTTGAACAGAAGACTGAAAAGAATCTAGATTCATAAAGAGCAAGGAGCCAAATAAACCTTGGAGCCAATCAACACTTTAAAGAATAATGGGTGGGAGTTAGGGGAATGCCCTAACTCCCACCCAAGAAGAATAAAGCTGTCTTGGGACTGATACCACCGCCACCCTCGCCACACACACACACACACCGCCGCCCCCCCTCCCCCGTATGTCTCAATCTGGCTTTCTCAAACACATCTGACAAGAGATCCCTCTCGGTCAGTCTGTTTCTCTGCCTCTCTCTCTCTGCTAGTCTCAGTTCTGACTCTCCCCTGCCTCTTTCCCATCCTTGAATTCCATAGTGAATGGGATCCTTTCCCGTCCCTCTCCGCAAGTAGCCCAACAATAGATACTTTCCGTAGGTAATAGCCCTCTCCGGTAGTGAGGGATTTGTGGAGCTTCGGAGGGGGACTTGGCGTGCACTGCAATGTTGTACTTACCTGATCTCTTTAATGCTTTCCAATTTGCACATGATTTCCTGCTCATCTGCCATGCTTTTCACTCTCAACTTCACGTCCTGAGAAATACACAAACACAGAGACTCAGGGATACAATAGACACAATGTAACCACCTCCTCTCGGCAGGAGGCTCTGAGCCTGTGCGGTAGGGACGTGGAGAAGGCCTGGGAGCTGTAGTCCACAGCTCTAGGACCAGCCAGGCAGCCCAGGGGCCTGCAGGACTACAACTCCCAGAAGGCCAAGCGAGACATTCCTGTTTCTCTTCCTGCAGCCGCACTTTAAGTCAATTTGTCACCGATAATTGTGTCAAAGTTTGCCAGGAGTACAAAACAACGGTGATATTCTTTGGGGCGGTGCGCGGAAAAAAATGAGGAAGAAATACCACAGAAGGCCACTTAACAGATGAGAGACATACTCACATCCCGCGGGGGCCCTTCACACCAACAAAAGCTTGCCAGGTGTCGCTCATTAGTGGACACTGGGGCTGGAGAGAAACTCTGCAGGTGACATTGCTTCTGAGAGATTGAGTGTTCTGGCAGCCGTCTGGGAACTAGTGGCTTTGGGATTCAGATGGAGATGGAGTGGAGGTAAAGAAGAGGCAAAGGAAGGAGGGAGCAGCTGCTATAGCTGAAGGATGGGGAAGGGGTGACCTCTTTCCTTCCTGCCCTCCAGCCATTCTAGTTACTGAGTTCAGATTTTGCCAATCAACAAAGGAGGTACTGGGGACAGTACTGGGTGGATACTGGGATTGGCACCGGGGTGAGGCAACGGTAAATTTAAAAAGTCCTTGTCTGTGAGGAGCAGGAGAGTATGAAAAATAACCCAGTAACTAAAGTGCATTGTGCTGTAATAATACAGAAATGGATAAAGTGTAATCTGAGCAGAGAAGATGTAAATAGGTCTCAAAAGGTAACAGAATTTTCCAGTCCATTGAGGAGGACCTGACTTTCCAGTACAGGGCACAACACATACAGAAAAGAAAGGGCAAGTAGGCCAAGGTGTCTGAAGTGCAAGGTAATATATGGAGTTCAGAGGAGGAAAAGAGAAATGGGGAGATGTACCTGGAAAAGATAGGTTGGAACCAGGTTGTGAAATGTTTGGATTTAATCATACAGGCACATATATGCCACACATTTATTAAGTGTGCTAAATAATACCAAGCTATTTTATGTTTCAAAGCACAGGGGTGGTAAAGTTGGAGGGATGTCTTAGGGAAGTGACTCTAGAGGCAAAGAGGTGAATGATTTCTGGGAGATGAGAGCATGTAACAAGAGGTAGTTGTTTAGAGAGCATCGACAGGCCCAGAGAGTTGGGTTTTGGACAAATAAAGGACTCTGACTCACTTCCAACTAAAAGTAAGCTGGAATTCTTTCCAATTGATCTTGCCCTTTCTTTTTCTGGGCCTCAGTTTCCTCATCTGAAAACTGGACCTACGAAGCCACACCTCAGAAGCTTGTTGTGAGTACTCAATGAGATCATTCTCAGATGGTGCTAAATATAAGGCTTGCTATTGTGGGGAGCTGGAGAATAGTGGGACATGAGTCTCAGGACATTCTGGGTATACCTACTGAGTTTAAGAGTTCTCTAGAGAATTAAATCCCTGATTTTCTTTGGATCCTAGACATAATAACTTTACACAGGAATTTTACAGAATTTTACACAGTAAATTCTCCCTGGTATCCAGCCTAAAAATTTCCTGGTGGTCTTGAGGATCCCTGTCTTGTAGTGTCACTAAAAAGCATCTAAAGACAATTAAGTTGGTTGCTCACAAAGACTGTGGATCTGAGCTACTGTGACTTAAGAGTCCAAAGCCAAGGCTGTAGCCCTGTTCTATAAGAGGAGGGGGAAGGGAACAAGGCCATGTAAGTTCCTGGAATGTACCTGATACTGTGCTAAGAGCTGTATGTATATTCCCTCATTTCATCCTCTCAATCACTATGAAGGTGATGAATAGATTTATCCCTTTTTACAAGGAAAAAAACTGACTCTGGAAAACTGGCTTGGCCAAAGCCACAAAGTAAGTTATAAAGCTAGAGCCTGGGCACAGGTTGAACCAGGGGACTTTGGAATATCTATGAAAAAATATGAAGAACAAAAGTAAAATGGGATCTTAAATGTATATATTTATGTCAAAATTGTTTTATAAGTTAACTCTGATTTGAAGAGAAATGGAGGATGTGTATAGGGGTGTTGGGGAAGTTATTTAGAAATGGCCTCTGAGGTTTTAAAATATTTCTCT
Source organism: Capra hircus (assembly GCF_001704415.2). NCBI lineage: Eukaryota > Metazoa > Chordata > Mammalia > Artiodactyla > Bovidae > Capra > Capra hircus. The sequence goes on from NW_017189516.1 coordinate 22,094,061, forward strand.
CCTTCTGTCATCCTCTACCTTCTAGAATCATTATCTCATGCTATTTTCACACGTCTGGTAAGGGTCTACATATGGCTTTGTATCTGTTTCAATTAATGTGTTAATACCTTTACAATATGATTTTCAAAGAAATTTGGCCAGTTTCTTTCAACCCTCACCAAAACCCGATTTCACAAATAAGGAACCAGGACAAGAGCAGCAATGTACTGATCCAGGGTAACCCAGCCTGTCTGACACAGAAACATAAGCCTTGACTCAGGGACTTGCACTCTTTCCATAGTCCCACACTGGCTCTATCAAGCTGCTGTGCCCCCATGGAATCCAAATGGCTCTGTTACTTCAGCTGGATAGTACATTCCAATACAGGGAGCCTGCAGGGGACCAAGTATGTTCCATCTTTGCAACCCAAGGACATCAAAGTTAGATGACAGTTAATCTAGGTAAAGGGGGCTTGAGCACTTGGAGCTTAGAAGAAGCTTTGTGTTATTTGTAATACTTAAGGTATCCATCTAAGGAAAGGGTTCATAAGTGTAACTGTCATGGATTTGTCTTGGTTTCTTAACCTCTTTATTAACAGGTGTCTCACCTGCTCCTTGCTGAGTGCTATGAAACCCAAGCTAGCTGTGAGACGAAGGAAAATGTTACAGATAAAGAGAAGGCAATAGAAAGAAACCTTACCTTCTGCTCTATCCCCTGAAGTAGCACTTAACACAGTATCTTCAAGACAATCTGGTAGCCTTATAGTAAGAAGTGTTCAATTACTGTTTAATTACTCTCAGTTGATTAGAAAGCTCTTTAATGGATGACAGTATTTTAGAGCTGTGCTAGAAATGAGTTATACTGTGTTATTTTATTAGAAAATATTGGTTTAAGGTAGTAGAAATAAATGCCATAGTTCTATCAGGATCAACCTTGTCCTTATTTCTAAGAAACAGGTAAGGAGGCAGGATATGTTGGGATGAATATTATTAAAATGCAAGGAATTAGCAAAGGAGAAGCCAGCCAGTTTCCTCTTAACCTGATATTTTCAAGGAACAGATCAAGATTTAAAGAGTGGAGGCCAGAATGTTTGAATTCATACATCTTTCCCTTTGTTTCAATAATGAACTAAGAGAGGAGGCAGAGGTGCAACAACAGCTTTAAATCTGAATTAATTTTCAAAAAGTGCTGCAAAAAAAATAATTGCAGAGGGAGGAACACTCTAATGCTCATTCTAGGAGGCTACCCTGATACCAAAACCACACAAAGATATGACAAAAAAGAAAATTATAGTCCAATATCACTTATCACTGATGAACATAGATGCAAAACTCCTCAACAAAATACAACAACATATTAAAAGAATAATACACCATGATCAAGATATTTATCACAGGGATACAAGAATTCTTCTGTATACACGAATTAGTCAATGTGATATACCATATTAATAAACTGAAGAATAAAAACCATATAATCATCTCAATAAATATAAGTGAAAGTCACTCAGTTGTGTCAGACTCTTTGTGACTTCATGGAATTCTCCAGACCAGAATATTGGAGTGGGTAACTTTTCCCTTCTCCAGGGGGACCTTCCCAAACCAGGGATGGAACCAAGGTCTCCTGCATTACAGGTGCATTCTTTACCAGCTGAGCCACAAGGGAAGCCAAAGGATACTGGAGTGGGTAGTGTATCCCTTTTTCAGCAGATCTTCCCAACCCAGGAATCAAACTGTGGTCTCTTCCATTGCAGGTGGAGACTCTTTACCAACTGAGCTATCAGGGAAGCATCAACAGATGTAGAAAAATCTGTTGACAAAATTCAACACCCATTTCTCCCAGCAATCTTGATTCTAGCTTGTGCTTCCTCCAGCCCAGCATTTCTCATTATGTACTCTGCATATAAGTTAAATATCAATAACCTCAGATATGCAGATGGCACCACCATTATGACAGAAAGGGAAGAAGAACTAAAGAGCCTCATGATGAAAGTGAAAGAGGAGAGTGAAAAAGTTGTCTTAAAGCTCAACATTCAGAAAACTAAGATCATGGCATCCAGTCCCATTACTTCATGGCAAATAAATAGGGAAATGCTGGAAACAGTGGCTGACTTTATTTTGGGAGGCACCAAAATCACTGCAGGTGGTGATTGCAGCCATGAAATTAAAAGACGCTTATTCCTTGGAAGGAAAGTTATGACCAGCCTAGACAGCATATTAAAAAGCAGAGACATTACTTTGTCAACAAAGGTCTGTCTAGACAAGGCTATGATTTTTCCTGTAGTCATGTATGGATGTGAAAGTTGGACTATAAAGAAAGCTGAGTGCTGAAGAATTGATGCTTTTGAACTATGGTGTTGGAAAAGACTCTTGAGAGTCCTTTGGACTGTAAGTAGATCTAAACAGCCCATCCTAAAGGAGATTAGTTCTGGGTGTTCATTGGAAGGACTGATGTTGAAGCTGAAACTCCAATACTTTGACCACTTGATGTGAAGAATTGACTCATTTGAAAAGACCCTAATGCTGGGAAAGATCGATAGCAGGAGGAGAAGGGGACGGCAGAGGATGAGATGGTTGGATGGCATCACTTACTCTATGGACATGGGTTTGGGTAAACTCCGGGAATTGGTGATGGACAGGGAGGCCTAGCATGCTGCGGTTCATGGGGTCACAAAGAGTGACTGACAGAGTGACTGAACTGAACTGAACACCCATTTATGATAAAAACTCTCCAGAAAGTGGGCATAGAGGGAAACTAACTCAACTTTATAAAAGCCATATATGACAAAACACACAGCAAACATCATTCTCAATGGTGAAAAACTGAAACAATTCCCTCTAAGATCATGAAGAACACAAGCATGTCTATTTTTGCCACTGTTATTCACCATAGTTTTGGATGTCTGAATCATGGCAATCAGAGAAGAAAAAGAAATAAAAGGAATCCAAATTTGAAAAGAAGTAAAACTGTGACTGTTTGCAGTTTACATGAAAACTACATGTTTTCATAGAAAACATTACATAGAATGCTTCACAGAGACAAACATAGAAATATTCATAGAAAATGTTGCATAGAAAAGGTTCCCCTGGTGGCTCAGATGGTAAAGAATCAGCCTGCAATGTGGGAGACCTGGATTTAATCCATGGTTTGGGAAGATTCCCCTGAAGGAGGGCATGGCAACCCACTCTAGTATTCTTGCCTGGAGAATCCCAAGAATAGAGGAACCTGGTGGGTTACAGTCCATGGAGTCGCAAAGAGTTGGACACAACTGAGCAACTAAGCATACCACATACATAGAAAATCTTTAAAAGACCACCAGAAAATGACTAGATCTTATCAATGAATTTAGCAAAGTTGTGAGATACAAAATTAATACAAAGAAATCTCTTTCATTCCTATACACCAATAATGAAAGATCTGAAAGAGCAGTTAAGGAAAGAATTCCATTTACTATCACACCAAAAAGAATAAAATACCATAGAATAAGCCTGCCTAAAAGACATGTACTTAGAAAACTATAGGATAATGATGAAAGAAATAAAAGACAACACAAACAGATGGAGAGACATACCATGTTCTTGGATTGGAAGAATCAATATCTTGAAAATGACTATACTATGCAAAGGAGTTTACAGATTCAGTGCAGTATCTATCAAATTACTAATGGGATTTTTCACAGAATTAGAGCAAAAATTTTTACAATCTGTATGGAAACACAAAGACCCTGAATAGCCAAAGCAATGTTTTTTCTTTTTCTTTTCTTTTTTTTTTTTTTTTTTTTTGTGGCTGTGCTAGTGTTCATTGCTATGCTGGCTTTTCTCTAGTTGCAGTGCACAGGCTTCTCATTACAATGGCTTCTTTTGTTGTGGATCATGGGAGCATAGGCTCTAGGGGGTGTGGTTTTCAGTAGTCCTGGAACATGGGCTCAGTAGTTGTTACTCCTGAGTTCTAGAGCATAGGCTCAATAGTTGTGGTGCACAGGCTTAGTTGCTGCAAGGCATGAGGGATCATCCCAGACCAGGGATCAAATTCATGTCTCCTGCATTGACAGGTGGATTATTTACCATTGAGCCACCAAGGAAGCCCCCAAAGCAACATAAGAAAGAAAAACAGAGGTGGAAAAATCAGGCTCCCTGGCTTCAGACTATACTACCAAGCTATGGTAATCAAGGCAGTATGGTACTGGCACAAAAGCAGAAACATACCAATGAGACAGGATAGAAAGTCCAGAGATAAACCCATGCACTTACAGTCACTTAATATCTGACAAAGGAGTCAAGAATATACAACGGAGAAAAGACAGTCTCTTCAATAAGTGGTGCTGTGAAAATTGGACAGCTATATGTAAAATAATGAAATTAGAAAACACCCTTACATGATATACAAAAATAAAATAAAAATGGATTACAGACCTAAATGTAAGACTGGACACTATAAAATTCTTAGAGGGAAATATAGACAGAATACTCATTAAATCATAGCAAAATCTTTTTTGATCCATCTCATAATCAACATAAAAACAAAAATAAGCGAATGGATTCTAAATAAACTTAAAAGCTTGCAAAAGAAGCCACAAACAAAATGAAAAGACAAACCTCACAATGGGAGAAAATATTTACAAATGAAGCAACTGACAAGGGATTAATCTGCAAAATATAGAAACAGTTCATGCAGCTCAATTTCAAAAAAAAATACACAACCAAATGAAAAAAAAAAATGGGTGGAAGACATAAATAGCCATTTCTCCAAAGAAGACATACAGATAGTTAAAAAGCACATGAAAGGATGCTCAATTTCACAAATTATAGTTGTTCAGTCCCTAAGTTGTGTCCAACTCTTTGCAACCCCATGGGCTGTAGCATGTCAGACTCCTCTGTCCTTTCCTATCTCTCAGGGTTTGCTCAAACTCATATCCACTGAGTCACTGATGCCATCCAACCATCTCATCCTCTATCATCCCCTTCTCCTCCTGCCCTCAATCCTTCTCATTATCAGGGTCTTTCCAAAGAGTTGGCTCTGTGTATCAGATGGCCAAGGTATTGGAGCTTCAGCTTCAGAAACAGCCCTTCCAATGAATATTCAGTTGATTTCCTTTGGATTGACTGTTTTGATCTCCTTACAGTCCAAGGGACTCTCAAAAGTCTTCTTCAGCAGCCCGATTCCAAAACATCAATTCTTTTGCAGTTAGGCTTTGCTATAGTCCAACTTTCAGATGCATATATGACTACTGGAAAAACCATAGCTTTAACTATATGGACACTTGTCAGCAAAGTAATCTCTCTGCTTTTTAACACACTGTCTAGGACTGTCACAGCTTTATTTCCAAGGAGCAAGCATCTTTTAATTCCATGGCTGCAGTCACCATCTGCAGTGATTTTGGAGCACAAGAAAATAAAATCTGTCACTGCTTCCACTTTTTCTCCTTCTATTTGCCATGAAGTGATGGGACTGGATGCCATGGTCTTGGTTTTTTGAATGCTGAGTTTTAAGCCAGCTTTTTTACTCTCCTCTTTCACTCTCATCAAGAAGCTCTTTAGTTTCCTTTGCTTACTGCCATTAAAGTGATATCATCTGCCTATTGAGATTCTTGATATTTCTCCCAGTAATCTGGATTCCAGCTCGTAATTCCTCCAGCCCAGCATTTTGCTTGATGTACTCTGCATTTAAGTTAAATAAGCAGGGTGACAATATACAGATTTGATGTCCTCTTTTCCCAATTTTGAACTAATCCATTGTTCTATGTCCAGTTCTAACTGTTGTTCCTTGACCTCCATACAGGTTTCTCAGAAGGCAGGTGAGGTGATCTGGTATTCCAATCTTTAATTTTCCTCAGTTTGTTGTGATCCACATAGTCAAAAGCTTTAACATGGTCAGTGAAATAGAAATAGACATTTTTTCTGGAATCCCTTTGCTTTCTCTATGATCTAACAAATGTTGGTAATTTGATCTCTGTTTTCCTTGCCTTTTCTAAACCCAGCTTGAACATCTGGGAGTTCTCAGTTCATGTACTGTTGATACCTAGCTTGAAGGATTTTGAGCATTACCTTCCTAGCATGTAAAATGAGCACAATTGTATGGTAATTTGAACATTCTTTTGCATTGCCTTTTCTTTTGAGATTGGGATGAAAACTGACCTTGTCCAGTCCTGTGGCCACTGCTGAGTTTTCCAAATTTGCTGACATATTGAGTGCAGCACTTTAACAGCACCATCTTTCAGGACTGAAATAGCTCAGCTGGAATTCTATCACTTCCCCTAGCTTTGTTTATAGTGATGCTTCCTAAGGCCCACTTGACTTCACACTCCAGGATTTCTGGCTCTCGGTGAATGACCACACCATCATGGTTATCTGGGTCATTAAGACTTTTTTTGTATAGTTCTTCTGTGTATTCTTGCCCTCTCTTCTTAATCTGTTCTGCTTCTGTTAGGTACTTACTTGCCATTTCTATCCTTTATCATGCCCATCCTTGCATTAAATGTTCTACTTTTCTTGAAGAGATCTCTAGTCTTTCCCATTCTGTTGTTTTACTCTATTTCTTTGCATTGTTCACTTAAGAAGGCTTTTTTTTTTTTTTAAATCTCTCCTTGCTATTCTCTGGAAGCATTCAGTTGCATATATCTTTCCCTTTCTGCCTTGCCTTTCACTTCTCTTCTTTTTTAAGCTATTTGTAAAGGATCCTCAGACAATTACTTTGCCTTCTTGCATTTCTTTTTCTTTGGGATGGTTTTGGTCACTGCCTTCTGTACAGTGTTAGGAAACTCCATACATAGTTCTTCAGGAACTCTATCAGATCTAATCTCTTGAATCTATTTGTAATCTCCACTGTATAATCATAAAGGATTCAATTTAGGTCATACCTGAATTTTCTAGTGATTCCCACTACTTTCTTCAATTTAAGCCTGAATTTTGCAATAAGGAACTTATAATCTGAGCCACATTCAGCTCCCAATTTTGTTTTTGCTGTCTGGATAGAGCTTCTCCATTTTCAGCTGCAAAGAATGTAATCAGTCTAATTTTGATATTGACCATCTGGTGATGTCCATGTGTGGAGTTGTGTCTTGTGTTGTTGGAAAAGAGTGTTTGCTATCACCACTGAGTTCTTTTGGCAAAATTCTGTTAGCATTTACCGTGCTCCATTTTGAACTCCAAGGCCAAACTTGCCTGTTACTCCAGATATCTCTTGACTTCCTACTTTTGCATTCCAATTCCCCATGATGAAAACGACCTCTTTTTGGTGTCAGTTCTAGAAGGTCTTGTACATTTTCATAAAACCATTCAACTTCAGCTTCTCAGCATTAGTGGCTGGGGCACAGACTTGGATTTCTGTGGTATTGAATGGTTTGCCTTGTAAATGAATGGAGAGCATTATGTCATTTTTTAGATTGCCCACAAATACTGCCTTTCAGACTCGTTTTTTTGACTATGAGAACTATTTATTTCTTCTGAGTTTTTCTTTCTCACAGTAGTAGATATAATGATTATCTGAATTAAATTTGCCTGATCCTAAGTCTCTTCAGTCATGTCCAACTCTTTGTGACCCTGTGGCCTCTTACCTGCCAGGCTCCTCTGTCCTTGGGATTCCCCAGGCAAGAATACTGGAGTAGGTTGCCATGTCCTCCTCCAGGGGATCTTCCCAACTCAGGGATTGAACTTGTGTCTCTTATGTCTGCTGCCTTGGCAGGCCAGTTCTTTACCACTAGCACCAACTGGGAAACCCTATTCTGGTTTATTTTACTTTAGTGATTCCTAAAACATCAATGTTCACTCTTACAATCTCCTGCTGTCCAATTTACTTTGATTCATAGACCTAGCATTCCAGGTTCTCATACAATATTGTTCTTTACAGCATCAGATTTTACTCTTACCAGGCATATCTCCAACTGAACATCATTTCTGTTTTGGCCCAGCCTCTTTATTCTTTCTGGAGCTCTTCCCGGGAGTATATTGGACACCTTGTGACCTGGGAGGCTCATTTTCTGGTGCCCTATCTTTTTGTCTTTTCACACTGTTCATGGGGTTCTCCAGGCAAGAATACTGGAGTAGTTTGTCATTCCCTTCTCCAGTGGACCTCATTTAGTCTGAACTCTCCCCTATGAGCAATTCATCTTGGGTGGCCCTACTTAGCATGCCTTATAGCTTTACTGAGTTGTGTAGGCCCTTTATCATGACAAGGCTGTGATCCATGAAGAGGGCAAAGAACATAATCTATCTGATTTTGGTATTGACCATCTGGTGATATTCATATGTAGAGTCGTCTCTTGTGTTGCTGGAAAAGGGGGTTTGCAAACTCTGCTAGCCTTTGCTCTGCTTTATTTTATTCTCTAAGGCCAAACTTGCCTGTTACTCCAGGTATCTCTTGAATTCCTACTTTTGCATTCCAATCCCCTATAATGAAAAGGACTTTTTTTTTTTTGGTGTTAGTTCTAGAAGGTATTGTAGGTCTTCACAAGACCTGTCAACTTCAGCTTCTTCAGCATTAATGGTTGGGGCATAGGCTTGGATTACTGTGATGTCAAATGGTTTGCCCTGAAAACAAACTGGGATCATTACATCGTTTTTGAGATTGCACCCAGGTACTGCATTTCAGAGTCTTTTGTTGATTATGAGGGCTAATCTATTTCTTCTAATGGACTCTTTCCCACAGTAGTAGATATACTGGTCATCTGAATTAAATTCATTCCTGCCATTCATTTTAGTTCACCAATTCCTAAGATACTGATGGTCGATCTTGCCATCTCTTAAACTTGACCACGTCCAAATTACCCTGATTCATGGACCTAACATTCCAGGTTCCTATGCAACATTGTTCTTTACAGCACTGATCTTTACTTTTACCACCAGACACATCCATAGCTGAGTGTTGTTTCCAATTTGGCCCGTGCATTGCATTCTTATTGAAGCTATTTGTAATTGCCCTCGGAGAAGGAAATGGCAAACCACTCCAGTACTCTTGCTTGGAAATTCCCATGGATGGAGGAGCCTGGTAGGCTGCAATCCATGGGGTCACTAAGGGTCAGACACGACTGAGTGACTTCACTTTTGCTTTTCACTTTCATGCATTGGAGACGGAAATGGCAACCCACTCTAGTGTTCTTGCCTGGAGAATCCCAGGGACGTGGGAGCCTGGTGGGCTGCCGCCTATGGGGTCGCACAGAGTCAGACACGACTGAAGCGACTTAGCAGCAGCAGCAATAATTGCCCTTCACTCTTCCCCATTAGCTTATTGGACACCTTCCAACCTGCAAGACTCATCTTCTGGTGTCCTGTATTTTGCCTTTTCATACTATCCATGGGATTCTCCAGGCAATACTAAACTAGAGTAGTTTTCCATTTCCTTCCCCATTGAATCATGTTTTGTCAGAACTCTTCACTATTACCCATCTGTCGTGGGTGGCCCTGCCTAGCATGGTCCATAGCTTCACTGCATTACACAAACCCCAGTGACATGAAAAGGTTGTGATCCACAGTGGGGTAACTAAATATTAGATAAATGCAAATCAAACTACAATGAGGTATCACTGTACACCAGTCAGAATGGACATCATTTAAAAAAATCTACAAACAATAAATGCTAGGGAGGATGTAGAGGAAAGTGAATGTTGGTGGGTATGTAAATTGGTGTAGCTAATATGTAGATCAGTATGGAGGTTCCTTATAAAACTAAAAATTGAATTATATGACCCTGCAATCTCACTCCTTGGCATATACCCTGTGAAAACCATAATTTGAAAAGATACATACTCCCCAATGTTCATTGCAGCACCGTTTACAATATCCAGGACATGGAATCAACCTAAACATCCATCAACATAGGAATGGATAAAGATGATGTGGTACATGTACTTGATGAAATATAACTCAGCCATAAAATGGAATGAAATAATGCCATTTGCAGAGATGTGAACATACCTAGAGACTTCCCTGGTGGCTCAGACAGTAAAGCGTCTGCCTACAATGTGGGAGACCCGGGTTCAATCCCTGGGTCTGGAAGATCTCCTGGAGAAGGAAATGGCAACCCACTCCAGTATTCTTGCCTGGAAAATCCTATGGACAGAGAAGCCTGGTAGGCCATAGTCCATGGGGTCGCAAAGAGTCGGACATGACTGAGCGACTTCACTTTCTTTTCATACAGAGTGAAGAAAGCCAGAAAAAGCAAAATAAATATTGCATAATATCACTTATATGTGGAATGGAGAAAAAATGGTTCAGATGAACTTACTTGAAAAGCAGAAATAGAGATGCAGACATAGAGAAATACTTATGGTTGTTTAGGGGGAAGGGGAGTGAGATGAATTGGGATATTGGGATTGACATATTACAGTACTACGTATAAATAGATAGCTAATGTGAACCTACCGTATAGCACAGAAAACTCTAATCAGTGCTCTGTGGTGATCTAAATGGGAAAGAAAATCTGAAAAAAAGGGTCTCTATGTATATGTATAACTGACTCACTTTGCTGAGCAGCAGAAGCTAGTAACAATATTGTAAAAAATATTAAACTCCATAAAATTAACAAGAAAAGTGCTGCAAAATACTCAGCTTCTCAAGTCATGTTTCTTAACATTTCTAAGAGAAAAATGAGTCATTTAGTCAAGAAGTATTTATTGTGTAACTTTTCTGACAAGTATGATGCTAGGCAGCAGAAATCCCATAGCAGATATGACAGACATAGGCCCTTCTCTCACCAAGTTTGAAGTTAAAGAGACTAGTTATTACAAAGATTGCACACGCACATAAGTGTACCACTATATCCAGCAATTAGTGATTGGAAGAAATCTCAGTTCTGTGAGTACACAAAGTCAAAGAACCAGCTTGGTCCTAGCAAGTAGGAAAGGGAACAGTCAGGGAAAACTTCCTGAAGGAAGAGTCCTGAGGGGAAACTAGACGAAATGAGAGAAGGAACATGAGGCATCAAGGATTCCTCCATTCAATCAGTCATTAAGTACGTCTTGCCTGCATGCTAAGTCCCTTCAGTTGTGTCTGACTCTTTGCAACCCACTGGGCTTAAGCCCATCATACTTCTCTGTTCATGGCATTTCTCAGGCAAGAATACTGGAGTGGATTTCCATTTATTTCTCCAGAGGATCTTCCTGACCCAAAGATTGAACTGGCATCTCTTATGTCTCCTGTAATGGCAGAGAGTTTCTTCACCACTAGCGTTAGCTGGGAAGCCCAAGTACTTCTTAGGCATCTGCTATTTACCAGACATTCTTCTAGGTACTAGAGATATAGTTCTATGCATGTATTAATTCAGTTAGTCATTTCAGTCACCCTACCAAATATTAATATTACTGCCACCATGTTATAGAAGAGGAAGCTGAGGCACAGAGAAATTATGTTCTCCAGAATCACTCAACTAATAGGTAGCAGAACTGGGATTTGAATTTAGACAGTATGGCTCCAGAAGTCATGCTCTTAACCACTATGTTCTATTGCTCTCCTCATGAAGCTTGCTTTATAGTGGGAGCTGCTAGACAATAATAATGGAAATACATATGGTGATTTTAGGTAAAGATAGGACTGGTAAATTAAAAGAAGATAATGGAGGAAAATGAACCCTTCCATACTGTTGATGGGAATGCAAACTGGCACAACCACTGTAGTATGGAGGTTCCTTAAAAAATCTGAACAGAATGGAGGTTCCTCAAAAGTCTGAAAATAGAGCTACCATATGTTCCAACAACCCCTCTCCTGGGCACATATCCAGAAAAAACCATAATTCAAAAATTTACATGCACCCCAATGTTAATTGCAGCACTATTCACAATAGCCATGGAAGAAACCTAAATGTCCATCAACAGAGGAATCGATAAAGAAGATGTGGTACATATATACCCTGTAACATTACTCTGCCATGAAAAGAACAAAATAATGCCATTATCAGCAACATGGATGGACCTAGAGATTCTCATAGTGAGTGATGTAAGTCAGACAAAGACAATCATCATATGACATCATTGATATGTGGAATCTAAAAAAAAAAAAAGGCTACAAATGAGCTTATCTACAAAACCAAAATAGAGTTAGAGATGTAGAAAATAAACTTATAGTTACCAGGAGGTAAGGGGGGGGGGGAGGATAAATTGAAAGACTGGAATTGAAATGTTCACATTTCTATGTATAAAATAGATAACTAATAAAAACCTCCTACTATATAGCACAAAGAACTCTGTTCAGTACTTTGTAATGGCCTATATGGGAAAAGAATCTAAAACAAGTGGATATATGTATTTGTATAACAAGTCCACTTGCTGTACATCTGAAACACAGCATTGTAAATCAGTTACACTCCAATAACAATTTAAAAAATAGCATTTTAAAAAAGAAGATAATGGAATAGAATGGTGGTAGAAGGAGAAATGTTTAACACAGATTGATCAGAAAAGGGTTCTTTTCAGAGATGACACTGAAGTAGAGACCTGAGGAGTAGTCAGTCACGTGATGATCTGGAGAAAGTGTTTCAGGCAGAGGGAACCAGTAAAGTGGTTCTAAAGCAGGAACATGCTTGACCTATGAAAGAAAGTAATCAGGAACCTGAGGGGAACAGTAGAATATTGAGGAGGTAGGCAAAGACAAAAGGTATCTTGTAAATCATGGTGAGGAGTATGGTTTTTATTCTAATTATGATAGGCAGCAGTTGAGAGTTTTAACTAGGGGAGTAACATTCAGTTCAGTTGAGTTACTCAGTTGTGTCTGACTCTTTGCGACCCCATGGACTGCAGCACACCAGGCTTCCCTGTCCATCACCAACTCCCAGAGCTTGTTCAAACTCATGTCTAATGAGTTGGTGATGCTATCCAACCATCTCATTCTCTGTGGTCCCCTTCTCCTCCCGCCTTCAATCTTTCCCAGCATCAGGGTCTTTTCCAATGAGTCAGTTCCTCACATCAGGTGGCCAAAGTATTGGAGTTTCAGCTTTAGCATCAGTCTTTCCAGTGAATATTCAGGATTGATTTGCTTTATGGTTGACTGGTTCGATCTCCTTGCAGTCCAAGGATCTCTCAAGAGACTTCTTCAACACCACAGTTTAAAAGCATCAATTCTTTGGCCCTCAGCTTTCTTTATGGTCCAATTCTCACATCCATGTATATCACTGGAAAAACCAGAGCTTTGACTAGACAGAGGGTGGCATAAGCCCTCTTGGAGGAGGTTACCATTAGCCCCACCATAGAGCCACTGAGCAGATGACACACAAACTGGAGAGTAAAATTATCAAGTTTTTAAAGATCATTTTGACTGCTATGAAAATAAGTTGTACTGGGACAACAATGGAGGCAGGAAAACCAGCCAGCAGATTATTGCAAGTATCCGGGAAATAGATGATGGTTACATGGATTGGAGTATAATAGTGGGTATGAAGAAAAATAGACTGATGGGAAACATATTATTGGATGTATAAACTGATATGAATAGGACATAGATGGGATGAGGAAGTATGAAGGTAAAAATAGGGACATCTAAAATGACTCCTGGATATTTAGCCTGTGTAATAGTGTAGTACTATTCACTGAGAAAAGAAAGACTGGAAGATAACCATAGGATGTCAGAATTGGAAGGGACATGTTGCACATGGAAAAACTAAAGAGCAAAACTTTTAATTGACCTACCTGGGGTCAACCAGTGAGTTAAGGGCAGAGATAGATGATCACATTTTCACACTCTTCCAGAAACTTGTATGTCCTCCATCCCTTCAATTAAACTAGCCTAATAATTCATATAATGGGAGGTGGGGGAGAATAATTGAATCCTTAACCAAGATTGCCTTTGTAGATGAGAACTGTGGGTGATTAGCATATAATTTGCATCTGCCTACCTGGATTTTGCTAGGTATTTTCAAGCAATGTTTCAATTGAAATTCTTGATATATTTTTCTGATTTACAATTCCTTCTTTACTATATTTTTAATTGGAGGATGATTACTTTACAATATTGTGTTAGCTTCTGCCACTGATCAAAATTCAGCCATAGGAATACATATGTCCCATCTGCTTGAATCTCCATCCCAACCCCCACCCCATTCCACCCCTCTAAGTTGTTACAGAGCATCTGGTTTGATCTCCCTGCATCATACAGAAAATTCCCACAGGCTATCTACTTTATATATGGTAATATATATGTTTCAGTGTTACTCTTTCAATTCGTCCCTCACTTTCCTTCCTTCAGTGTGACCACCAATCTGTTCTCTATATCTGTATCTCCATTGCTGCTCTGCAAATAGGTTCATCAATATCATCTTTCTATATTCCATATATATCTGTTATATACAATATTTGTTTTTCTGCTTCTGATTTACTTCACTTTGTATAATAAGCTCTAGGTTCATCCATCTCATCAGAATTGACTCAAATGCATTCCTTTTTATGGTTAAGTAATATTCTATTGTATATATGTACCACAACTTTATCTAATCATCTGTAGATGGACATCTACGTTGCTTTCATGTCCTAGCTATTGTAAATAGTACTGTTATGAACACTGAGGTACATGTGTCTTCTTCAGTTATGGTTTCCTCAGGGTATATGTCCACAGTAGTGGGATTGTTGAGTCATATGGTAGTTTCATTCCTTGTTTTTGTAAGGAATATCCATGCTATTCACCATAGTGGCTGTATCAATTTACATTCCCATTAACAGTGCCAGAGGGTTCTCTTTTCTCCATATCCTCCCCAGTATTTATTGTCTGTAGATTTTTTTGATGATGGCCCTTCTGACTGGTCTGAGGTGATACTTCATTGTAGTTTTGATTTACATTTTTCTAATAATGAACAATGTTGAACATCTTTTCATGTGTTTATTAGCTATCTGTATGTCTTCTTTGGAGAAATGTCTGTTTAGGTCTTCTGCCCACTCTTTGTTTTTCTGGTATTGAGCTGTATGTACTATTTATATATTTTAGAGATTAATCCTTTGTCTGTTGTTTCATTTGCTATTATTCTCTCTCATTCCAAGGATTGTCTTTTCACTTTGTTTAGTTTCCTTTGCTGTGTAAAACCTTTTAAGTTTAATTAGGTACCACTTGTTTATTTTTGTTTTCATTTCCATTACTCTAGGAAGTTGGTCATAGAAGATATTGCTATGATTTATGTCAGTGAGTGTTCTGCTTATGTTATCCTTATGAGCTTTATATTTTCTGGATTTATATCTAAATCTTTAACCCATATTGAGTTTATTTTTGTATATGGTATTAAGTGGTGTTCTGATTTCATTCTTTTACATGTAGCTGTCTGTTGTTTCATTCTTTTATATGTAGCTATAAAGAACCACAATTCCCCTGTCTGGTTTTCATTCTTTCACATGTAGCTATCTATCGGCTTGTTGAAGAGGCTGTCTTTTCACCATTGTATATTCTCACCACCATTGTCTAAGATAAGATGCCCAGGGGTGCGTGGGTTTATCTTTGGGCTTTCTATATTGTTCCTTTGGTCTATATTTCTCTTTTTGTGCCAGTAACACACTATCTTCATTACTGTAGCTTTGTAGTATTTTCTGAAGTCAGAAATGTTGATTCCTCCAGCTCCATTCTACTTTCTTAAGATTTCTTTTGCTATTCAGGGTCTTTTGTGTTAAGTGTTATTCGCTCAATTGTGTCTGACTCTTTGCAAGTTCATGGACTGTAGCCCACCAGCTCCTCTGTCCAGGGGATTCTCCAGGCAAAAATACTGGAGTGGGTAGGCATTCTCTTCTCCAAGAAATCTTCCTGATCCTAGGATCAAACTCAGATCTCCTGCACTGTACACAGATTCTTTACCATCTGAGTCATATGTTTCCATACAAATTGTGATTTTTTTTTTGTTCTAGTTCTGTGAAAAATAATATTGGTAGCTTGATTAGGATTACATTGAATCTGTAGATTGCCTTGAGTACTATAGTCATTTTCACAGTATTGATTCTTCCAATCCAGGAACATGGTATATCTCTCCATTTGTTTATGTTGTCTTTGATTACTTTCATCAGCATTTTATAGTTTTCTGCATACAGATCTTTTGTCTCTTTAGATAGGTTTATTCCTCGGTATTTTATTCTTTTTGTTGCAATGATGAATGTGATTGTTTCTTTAATTTCTCTTTCTGGTTTTTCATTGTTAGTGTATAGGAATTCAAGAGATTTCTGTGTATTAATTTTACATCCTGTGACTTTACTATACTCATTGATTAGCTCTAGAAATTTTCTGGTGCCACCTTTAGGATTTTCTATGTATAGTATTGGGCTTTCCTGGTAGCTCAGCTAGTAAAGAATCTGCCTGCAATGCAGGAGACCTTGGTTCAATTCTTCGGTCAGGAAGATCCCCTGGAGAAGGGATAGGCTACCCAGTCCAGTATTCGTGGGCTTTCCTGGTGGCTAGGTGGTAAAGAATCTGCCTGCAGTGTGGGAGCCCTGATTCGATATGTGAGTTGGGAAGATCTCCTGGAGGAGGGCATGGCAACCCACTCCAGCATTCTTGCCTGGAGAATCCCCATAGACATATGTGCCTGGTGGGCTACAGTCCATGGGGTTGCAAAGAGTCAGACATAACTGAGTGAGTAAGCAAAGCATAGCACATGTATAATATTATGTCATCAGCAAACAGTGAGTTTTACTTCTTTTCCAAACTGGATTTCTTATGTATATTTTTTCTTCTCTGATTGCTGTGAATAAGACTTCCAAAACTACGTTGAATAGTAGTGGTAAGAGCAGGCACCCTTGTTTTGTTTCTGTTCTTAAAGGAAATGCTTTCAGTTTTTTCACCATTGAGAATAATGTTTTCTGTGTGTTTGTCATTAATTGCCTTTATAATGTTGAGTTATGCTCCTTTTATGGAGAAGGCAATGGCACCCCACTCCAGTACTCTTGCCTGGAAAATCCTATGGATGAAGGAGCCTGGTGGGCTCCAGTCCATGGTGTCGTGAAGAATCAGACACGACTGAATGACTGCACTTTCACTTTTCACTTTCATGCATTGGAGAAGGAAATGGCAACCTACTCCAGTGTTCTTGCCTGGAGAATCCCAGGGATGGGGCAGCCTACAGGGCTGCCGACTATGGGGTTGCACAGAGTCGGACATGACTGAAGCGACTTAGCAGCAGCAGCATGCTCCTTTTATGCCTATTTGAAGAGGTTTTTTTTTTTTTTAATCATAATGGGTGTTGAATTTTTCAAAAACTTTTTCTGCATCTATTGAGATGCTCATATGCTTTTGTCTTTCTATTTGTTAATATGGTGTATCACATTGATTGATTTGCATATACTGAAGAATCCTTGCATCCTTTGGATAAAGCCTGCTTGATCATGATATATGATCCTTTTTGTGTGTTGTTGGATTATGTTTGCTAGAATTTCATTGAGCATTTTTGCATATATGTTCATCAGAGTTGTGGTGCTGGAGAAGACTCTTTAAAATCTCTTAGACAGCAAGGAAATCAAATCAGTCAATCCTAAAGGCAATCAACCCTGAATATTCATTGGAAGGGCTGATGCTGAAGTTCCAATACTTTGGCCACCTGATACAAAGAGCCAACTCATTGGCAAAGACCCTGATGCTGGGAAAGATTGAGAGCAGGAGGAGAAGGGGATGACAGAGGACCAGATCATTGGATGGCATCACCAACTCAATGGACATGAGTTTGAGCAAACTCTGGGAAATAGTGAAGGACTGCATGCTGCTGTCCATGTAGTCACAAAAAGTCAGATATGACATAGTGACTGAATGACAATGAAGTAGTGAAAATATTCTCACAGGATTCAGTTTATAGCCTTGGTCTGACAATCATAAACTGAATCCTGTGAGAATACTTTCACTGCTTCATGTCGTTCAGTCACTATGCCGTGTCTGTCTCTTCATGACTGCATGGACAGTATCATGTCAGGTTTCCCTGTCCTTCACTAGGGGATATATGCATACCTATGGCTGATTCATGTTGTGGTTTGACAGAAAACAATAACATTCTGTAAAATAATTTTCCTTCAATTAAAAATAGAGTGATACCCCTACAGATCTGGAACACAAATTGCAATCTAAAAATGGGCATCAAGGGACTGCATATTCTATAATGGCTAAAGAATTCCCTGTTGAGTCAGTAACTGGAGTTAGTGAGAATCAGAGGCAGGGGATAAAATATGCCATTTTTGAGAGGCAAGGGATAAAATATGCCATCTTTGAAAAACCTGTAAGTGGTGGTCCTGTGGTACACTCCAGTCATTGGTGGCACTAGAGCTATAAAAGCCATGTAGTGCACTAGATTTAATTGCAATCTTTCAGTCTCCTCCTTTATTAAATTTATTTTTTAATTGGAGAAAAATTGCTTTACAGTGTTGTGTTGATTTCTGCCATACAACAAGACAAATCAGTCCTATATTCTTTAAATAATAAGTGCTCATGCAAAGATATATTTGGTAGCCAGTTACAGAAGTTTACTCATGTAAAGAGAGATTATTGTAATGAGATAGTAGAGAATTTTGTGGAATCCAACTGTGGAAACTCAAGTATGGCCCATTCTCTGAAAACATCTGCTCAAAAATTCTACTTCTTCTTGCAAACCAGCTTCCTCTTATTTATCAGAGCTGATCATCAATTTTTCATAACTGATAATAGCTATTAAAAAATGAAAGTTTTAGTCCTTCAGTCTACATGACTGACTGTACCAGTAGACATGATTTTAGCAGCAATAAGCAAGAAATCTGGGCTTCCCTAGTAGTTCAGGCAGTAAAGAATCTGCCTGCAATGCAGGAGACCTGGGTTCACTCCCTATGTTGGGAAGATTCCTTGGAGATGGGAATGGCTACCCACTTCAATATTCTCACCTGGAAAATTCCATGGACATAGGAATTTCATCTAACAAATGTAGACGTAGGGGGTTATTGGAGCCAAAATTTCAGTGATTTTCCTCACACGGTTGCAAGATAGCTGTGGGTGAGTGCCAGCCATTTTAGCCATAATCATGGCAAGAAAAGTGGGAAAAAGGAAGAAGAAAGTGCTATTTTTGCCTTTTTTCATCAGGAAAGCAAAGCATCCCAAAAAATGCTTATCAAAGTTGTCCTTACATTTTATTCGCCAGAACTAAGTTTTATGCCCACCCCTAGCTACAAAAGAGACTTGATAAGTGAGCCAGGAACATTATTGCACTGAATAAAATCTCAGTTCTGCTAACAAAGAAAAGTATGATAATGGATACTATATTGCAGCTAAATCTCTGCTACTGTGTCCTGCTAGCTCAGCTCCCTGAAGCATGCAACGCAATCTCTGTTCAACCTAATCTAAACCATTGTACGAACCAGGGAAATTAGGAAACATAGTGAGAATGGCCAGTTTGTTCAGTCTGTGGCTATGGAATATAAGAGGGAATATAGAAGGGTCTATGTAGTAGGTAGACTTCTAAGAGGACCCTCAATGATTCCTGACTCCTGGTATCCAGTTTCTTGTGTACTCCCCTCCTTTTGAGTGTGGGCTTGTCCAAGTAATTTGCTTCTGAAGAATAGAATATGGTCAGAATAATGAGATGTCTTTTCCAATATTAGATTATAGAAGATTGCCACTTATATCTTGTTAACAGGCTCTATTGACTTCTTAGATTGCAGCTTTGATGAAACATGCTGTCACGCTGAAAAAGCTCATGTAGCAGGTAACTGAGAGCAATATCTGTGTAACACAAGGAAATAGGGCACCCCCACTTCAGTCCAAAATTGAGATGGCTACAGGCTAGCTAAAACATTGATAATTGCCTGTGAGAAACCCTGAAGTGTTATACTCAGTTAAGCTGTGCCTGGATCCCTGATGTACAGAAACTGAGATAATACATGTGAGCTGTTTTAAGTTGCTAGATTTGGAAGGCAATTTGTATAGCAAAAAAAAAAAAAGATATAGAAAGGAAATGATGGACATCTCTAGAACATCAAATTTTCTGCCATGAACTACCAACTAATGATTCAGCTATTTTCTCATCTACTTTCACTTCCCCAGCTGTCTGCTTGTGTAGAGGAAACACTTTAAAGAAGTCTAAAAATGGAACTGAATAAAGATAGGTGAATGAGTTCTTCATCTCTGGTGGTATTCAACCAAGAGTTACATGACCATCTATTAAAGATTTTGCGGGAAGGATTCAGGCATCATTTGAGTAGTTGTACCAGATCAGTGCTTTCTGACTCTTTTTACATTTATGGTATATTGAGTATAAATAAGAATGTGGTCAAAGGTTACTAGTTAATCGATCATCTTGAGGGTAAAAATGGTTAAGTATCTCTGCATACCTGTCATTCATTTGTGGCACACCCCTGCACATATATCCACTAATTTGAATGCTCAATATTATATGAATAAAGGTTTTCACAATAGTTGGATTCTCTGGAGCAATAGTTACAATGGTGTGATCCCCGAGGATCACATAACCTGAAACAGAATGCAAACTCCAGTTTAGTTAAGTTGCTCAGTCATGTATGACTCTTTGCGACCCCATGAATCGCAGCACGCCAGGCGTCCTTGTCCATCACCAACTCCCGGAGTTCATTCAAACTCCTGCCAATAGAGTCAGTGATGCCATCCAGCCATCTCATCCTCTGTCATCCCCTTCTCCTCCAGCCCCCAATCCCTCCCAGCATCAGGGTCTTTTCCAATGAGTCAGCTTTTCACATGAGGTGGCGAAAGTATTGGAGTTTCAGCTTCAGCATCAGTCCTTGCAATGAACACCCAGGACTGATGTCCTTTAGGATGGACTGGTTGGATCTCTTTGCAGTCCAAGGGACTCTCAAGAGTCTTCTCCAATACCACAGTTCAAAAGCATCAATTCTTCAGCACTCAGCTTTCTTCACATCCATACATGACCACTGGAAAAACCATAGCCATGATTAGATGGACCTTTGTTGGAAAAGCAATGTCTCTGCTTTTGAATATGCTATCTAGGTTGGTCAAAACTTTCCTTCCAAGGAGTAAGCATCTTTCAATTTCTTGGCTGCAGTCCCCATCTGCAGTGATTTTGGAACCCCCAGAAATAAAGTCTGACACTGTTTCCACTGTTTCCCCATCTATTTCCCATGAAGTGAGGGACCAGATGCCATGATCTTCGTTTTCTGAATGTTGAGTTTTAAGCCAACTTTTTCACTCTCCTCTTTCACTTTCATCAACAGGCTTTTTAGTTCCTCTTCACTTTCTGCCATAAGGGTGGTGTCATCTGCATATCTGAGGTCATTGATATTTCTCCCGGCAATCTTGATTCCAGCTTGTGTTTCTTCCAGTCCAGCATTTCTCATGATGTACTCTGCATATAAGTTAAATAAGCAGGCTGACAATATGCAGACTTGACATACTCCTTTCCCGATTTGGAACCAGTCTGTTGTTCCATGTCCAGTTCTAACTGTTGCTCCCTGACCTGCATACAAGTTTCTCAAGAGGCAGGTCAGGTGGTCTGCTATTCCCATCTCTTTCAGAATTTTCCACAGTTTATTGTGAGCCACGCAGTCAGAGGCTTTGGCATAGTCAATAAAGCAGAAATAGATGTTTTTCTGGAACTCTCTTGCTTTTTCGATGATCCAGTGGATGTCGGCAGTTTGATCTCTGGTTCCCCTGCTTTTTCTAAAACCAGCTTAAACATTTGGAAGTTAACGGTTCATGTATTGCTGAAGCCTGGCTTGGAGAATTTTGAGCATTATTTTACTAGCATGTGAGACAAGTGCAATTGTGCGGTAGTTTGAGCATTCTTTGGCATTGCTTTTCTTTGGTATTGGAATGAAAACAGATCTTTTCCAGTCCTGTGGCCACTGCTAAGTTTTCCAAATTTGCTGGCATATTGAGGGCAGCACTTTCACAGCATCATCTTTCAGAATTTGAAATAGCTCAACTGGAATTCTATCACCTCCACTAGCTTTGTTCGTAGTGATGCTTTCTAAGGCCCACTTGACTTCATATTCCAGGATGTCTGACTCTAGGTGAGTGATCACACCATTGTGATTATCTGGGTCCTGAAGATTTTATCGTACAGTTCTTCTGTGTATTCTCTCCATCTCTTCTTAATATTTCTGCTTCTGTTAGGTCCCTACAATTTCTGTCCTTTATTAAGCCCATCTTTGCATGAAATGTTCCCATGGTATCTCTAATTTTCTTGAAGAGATCTCTAGTCTTTCCCATTCTGTTCTTGTCCTCTATTTCTTTGCATTGATCACTGAAGAAGTCTTTCATATCTCCTCTTGCTATTCTTTGCAACTCTGCATTCAGATGCTTATATCTCTCTTTTTATCCTTTGTTTTTTGCCTCTCTTCTTTTCACAGCTATTTGTATGGCCTCCCCAGACAGCCATTTTGCAGGTAAGTTCTACTATTTCTTTTGTGATACCATTTCCAAGACATTCGTTATTCTTTTATTTACCTTCCCAGTGCCACAGCTGCACAGCAGGCCAGAAATTTATCTATTATTTTACTTTACATCTCAAATTATGATTATCTACAATTGTCCAATCTGGTTCAATGAGTAATACTACATGGTATCAATAGTCCACATAGTGAAACACTAGCCCAGCAATATAATGTCTTACTTTTGAACAATATGAATTCCCTCAAAGATTGTTTCCTCAAAGATAGAGTCACATATTGAAACTTGTTTACTTTGTATATAGAAATTAAACTCCCAAATAAGTTAAAGTAAAAAATCATCTTATCTCCAATTTCTGATTTTGTTTTCTTATCTCAGCCAGAGTAGGTATACCCAGTTGCCTGGGTGGTGTTTGAAAAGTGAATATGTTAGTTGCTCAGTGGTGTCTGACTCTTTGCAAACACATAGACTGTATGTAGCCTACCAGGTTCCTCTGTGCATGGAAATCTCCAGGCAAGAACACTGAAGTGGGTAGCCGTTCCCTCCTCCAGAGGATCTTCCCAACCCAGGTATTGAAACTGTGTCTCCTGCACTGCAGGCAGATTCTTTTCTGTCTGAGCCACCATGGAAGCCCTATGGGGTGGAGCTTAGTATTTTTCAGTAGCTACAGAATTGGCTCCATTTTACTGGGGTTTTAACTCTTCTAACACTTCTGACATTGTAGTGACACAACTTCACGCCTCCCATGGTCACTCTTTTTTCAAGTTTCAGTCCCACGCTCATAAAATCTAAGACCAGTGCTTATGACAGTCCTAAGAAAAAATGTTTCACATATTGCTTCTAGCAGCATTAATGCTTATGGAACAAGGTTAGAAGGGGGACAGAAAAAAGCCAAAATCTTGGTTTTAACTTCACCTGTATACCTGTAAATTTGTACTATGAGTGTAGTGTCTATAATCTATTACACAAAATTCAACTGAGAGACAACTGCAGGCCAATATAACTGATGAACATAAATGCGAAAATCCTCAACAATATACTAGTAAACAATCCAAAAACACATTAGAATCATACACCATGATCAAGTGGGGTTTATCCCAGAGATGCAAGGATTCTTCAATATACACAAGTCAATCAATGTGATACACCATATTAACAAATTGAAAGATAAAAACAATATGATTACCTCAATAGATACAGAGAAATATTTGACAAAATTCAACACCCACTTATGATTAAAAAAAAAAAAAACTCCCCAGAAAATGTGTATAGAAGGAAAACACTTCAACATAATAAACAGCATACATGACAAACCTACAGCAAACATTATTCTTAATGATGAAAAACTGAAAGTATTTCCTATATGATCAGGAGCATGACAAGGGTGCCCAGTCTCACCATTATTATTCAATATAATTTTGGAAGTCCTAGTCGCAGCAATCAGAGAAGAAAAAGAAATAAAAGGAATCCAAGTTGGAAAAGAAGTAAAACCCTCACTGTTTGTAGATGATATGATATTAAACATAGAAAACCAGAAAAACACCATCAAAAAACTACTAGAGCTAATCAGCAAATCTAGTAAACTCATGGGATATAAAAGTAATACACAGTCTAGGTTCAATGCAGGATACAGTATACTTGGGACTGGAGCCCTGGGATGACCCAGAGAGATGGTATGGGGAGGGATGTGAGAGGAGGGTTCAGGATTAGGAACTAATGTACACCCGTGGCAGATTCATGTTGATGTATGGCAAAACCAATACAGTATTGTAAAGTAAAATTTAAAAAAAGTAATACATAGAAATCCCTTGCATTCCTGTACAGTAACAGTAAAAAAATCAGAAATAGAAATTAAGAAAACAATCCCATTCACTATTGCAACAAAAAGAATAAAATACCTAAGGAATAAACTTACCTAAAGAGACAACAAAACTGTATGCAGAAAACTACACTGATGAAAGAAATCAAAGATGACACAAACAGATGGAGAAGATATACCCTGTTCTTGGATTGGAAGAATCAATATTGTGAAAATGTCTATACTACCTGAAGCAACCTATAGATTCAAAACAATACCTATAAAATTACCAGTGGCTCTTTTCACTAGAACAAAAAACTTCACAATCTTTATGGAAACACAAAATACCCTGAATAACCAAAGCAATCTTGAGAAAGAAAAATGGAGTTGGAGGAATCAATCGTCCTGACTTCAGATTATACCACAAAGCTACAGTCATAAAGGCAGTATGGTGCTGACACAACAGCAGACATATAGATCAATGGAACAAAGTAGAAAACTCAGAGATAAACCCACACACCTATGGGCAAATTATCTTTGACAAAAGAGGCAAGAATATACAGTGGAGTAAAGACAGCCTCTTCGGTAAGTAGTGCTGGTAAAACTGGACAGCTACATGTAAAATAACTAAATTAGAACACTTCCTAACACCAAACACAAAAATAAACTAAAAACGGATTAAAGACTTAAATGTAAGACCAGATACTATAAAGCTCTTAGAGGAAAACATAGGCAGTACACTCTGACATAAATCACAGCAAGATTCTCTCTGATCCACCTCCTAGATTAATGAAAATAAAAACAAAAATAAACAAGTGGGATATAATTAAACATAAAAGCTTTGCACAGCAAATGAAACTATAAACAATATGAAAAGACATCCCTCAAAATGAGAGAAAATATTTGCAAATGACATAACTCAAAAATGATTAATTCTCCAAAATATATAAGCAGTTCATATAGCTTAATATCAGAAACACAACACAATAAAAAATGTGTAGAAGATCTAAACAGACAGTTATCCAAAGAAGACATACAGATGGCCAATAAACACATTAGAAGATGCTCAACATTGCTCATTATTAGAGAAAAGCAAATAAAAACTACAATGAGGTATCACCTCAAACCAATCAGAATGGTAATCATAAAAAACCTACAAATAATAAATGCTGGAGAGGATGTGGAGAAAATGGAACCCTCCTACACTGTTGGTAGGAAGGTAAACTGACACAGCCATTATGGAAAACAGTATGGAAATTCCTTTAAAAACTTGGAATAAATCTTCCGTATGACCCAGCTATCCCACTAATGGGCATATACCCTGAGAAAATGGCTGTTCTAAAAGATGTGTGTAACACAATGTTCATTGTAGCACTATTTATGATAGCCAAGACACAGAAGCAACCTAGATGTCCATCAACAGATGGATGGATAAAGAAGTTGTGGTACATTTATACAATGGAATATTACCCATAAAAAGAATGAATTTGAGTCAGTTGTAGTGAGGGGAATGAACCTAGAGCCTATTATATGAAGTGAAGTAAGTCATAAAGAGAAAAATAAGTATCATATATTAATGCATATATATGGAAACCAGAAAAATGATACTGATGAATCTAGGAGATAACAGACTTGTGGATACAGCGAGGGGAGGTGAAGGTGGGATGAATTGAGAAAATTACATACACACACACACACACACACACTATCATGTAATAAGATAATGAAAGTGAAAATCACTCAGTCGTGTCTGACTCTTTGCGATCCCATTGACATACAGTCCATGGAATTCTTCAGGCCAGAATACTGGAGTGGGTAACCTTTCCCTTCTCCAGTGGATCTTCCCTAGGTCTCCTGCATTGCAGGCAGATTCTTTACCAGCTGATCCACAAGGGAAGCCCAAAGATAGTAGGAAGTTGCTAAATAACACAGAAAACCCAGTCTGGTGCTCTGTGATGACATAGAAGGGTGCGATGGGGATAGGGGAAGGAGGCTCAACTGGCAAGGGGTATATATTATGACTGATTTACATCGTTGTATGGCAGAAACCAGTCAGCGGATGAGATGGCTGGATGGCATCACTGATTCAATGGACAAGAGACAGGAGAAGGTGAGGGACAGCGAGGCCTGGTGTACTGTAGTTCATGGGGTTGCAAAGAGTCAGACATGATTGCGTGACTGAACAACAGCAACAACAATAGCAGAAACCAGCACAAAATTGTAAAGCTATGTTCCACCAATTAAAAAAATTCAATTGAGAAACTGCCTGTCAAAAGATCAAGTCAGCTTACATATTTATTTTCTAAAAGCCTCTCAAATATTTATTGGCTCTTTGCTGTGACTATTGGCACTTATCAAATATGAACCTATGGAAGTATTGTTTTACCTTAGTATTCAAATTCTCCACCTTTTGGTTAACTAGGGCTTTTGGGCTTTCCTGGTGGCTCAGTGGTAAAGAATCCACCTGCCAATGCAGGAGATGCAGGTTTGATCCCTGGGTCGGGAAGCTACCCTGGAGAAGCAAATGGCAACCCACTCCAGTATTCTTGCCTGGAGAATTCCATGGACTGAGGAGCCTGGTGGGCTATAGTCTATGGGGTTGCAAAACAGCTGGACATGACTAAGTGACTAAACAACAATAACACTTTGGTTACCTAAACAGAAACAAAATTTTTCTTCTACCATCCAAATTTTCTTGCCATAGCAGGATGTAACTTCTATTGGGGAACTAGTCCATTGCTCAATTCCAAGTGAGAGACAAGGGAGAGGGAAGGAGGAGAGCAAGATACTGCCCCTCTAGTCAATGACTAAAAGCATGTGCACCAAAATTCTATCTAAAGAGTCCTTTCCTGGCTGGTCATAAGGAGAACTTTCCTTTCTCCATGTGGAACTCTGCCTTCTAATCTAGCTTCAGTAGCAGTGCAGCTGTCTCTTCAATCTACATTCCACAAAGGGATCTCCTACTTCAGGATAGAATCTCTTTTCCTTCTAATACCAGCTACAACTGTGATGACTAACTATAAGGGACTGCACAAAGTATTCCCTGGTAGAACATGATGGAAAAATGTGGTTGAAGTGTGGCTCACTTAAAACCTAAGTGAGGTTCTCTAATGACACTCCTGTTCCTAATCTCAAATCCAAATGGTAGTGTTCTCTGGGTAGTCACAAGACACAGGAATCTGAATTAATGCTGATATTATTAGATGGAGAGAGAGGGAGGGAGAGAGGGACAGACAGATTTCTGGAATGTAGGCTTTGGCTTTTTAACAATACCTACAACAGACACAGTGGAGGAACAGAAAACGAAGGACCATACATAGCCATGGGACTTGTTTGTAGATAATTATACAATCTACTACTAAGTCTGACATAATCATGGTCATGCAATCTGACTTATCAGTATTCCTTTTCCTTGGGGAGGAATGAAGAAAAGCCAGGGTAGAAAGGTAGGTATCTTTCCAGGACAGGTGAAGGGTCTGAGTGCTACCTTCTCTACTAAAATAGGAATTATTCAGATAAAATAGTCATGGGAAGAGCAACAATTTTTTAGTTAAAGGGAAAAAATAATCAAAGACATAGGAATGTTAAATAGCTTGAAACAATAGTGTATTATTTTTTTGCAAGGAAGAGAAATTAAATTCTAACTATCTTGAGCAACAAAAACAATTTAACATGAAGATAGAGTGTCATAGGGAACCCAAGAACAATAAGGCAGGTGGGCTTGAAGGAGTAAGCTGGAGTCCAGGGACTCAACTGCTATCTAAATTCTCCCTTTTCTCATCTCTGAATCTCTCTGTGTATCTTTTCCATCTATCATAGCAGACCAGGTTTTTCTTTTTCACAGACCATACGGTATAAAAATTGCTACTGCCAACAGCTCTGGAGTATATACTACTCTCAGCATAATAAAGCAGCCAGAGTGGGCAGAAATCTCTTAGGCTTGATTTCAATTTTCTGAGGAAGGAATATGACAGACCTTGATTGGTCAACTGTGGCTAAGGGGTCACATAATCTGAAACTCTATAGTAACACTAAGATAAACTGGTGGGAAGAGAAGCTCCCAGATGAAGGAGGATATTTATCAAAGGAGAATTGCAAGTAGTATATTCCTGTGCATGGAATGGAATGGATAGAATAGTAGGAAATAAGGCTGGAGAAGAGATAGATTATAAAGAATTATGTAGCTTGGAGTGTATTCAATAGGCACTAGGGATAGGTTTGCAATATTTTAAGCAAAGAGGAATTTTGTCAGGTTTGCATTTTAGATAGCTCATTCAAGAAGCAGCGTGGAAGATGGTTTGGAGAAGCAAGGAGCCCAGTTAGAAAGTTGTTGAAATAGTCCTAAAAAGAGGTCAGGGCCTAAACTAAGGCAAAACTGGTGGCAGTGCAAGTATAAAGGAGAGATGAATATGAGAGATATTTAGGAGATATAATTGACAGGGTTTATTAATTAGATGTGGTGGGAGTAGGGATGTAAAAGAGAGAGTCTAACTTCTAAGTTTCTGACTCAGAAGACAAGGTGAAGGGTTTCACATGTTCTTTATTCACCATTGAATATAATGCCAAACAAGATCTAGACAAGACCCACAATCCTTCCAATCTTCTTGGAGATGAGCTGGCATTGTTCACTCTGGAACTGGAGGCAAACCTCAGAGTTTTGTCAATAGCAGATATCTGAGCTCCTGGAAGAATGAACTGCCAATTGGCTGTTTCAGGAAATAGATGAATGTTTTTATCCTTCCTGATCCTTTCTCTTTAATTCCCATGGGCAGAAATCTGGGTGAAATGCAGCTGTAATTTCCTTTAATCTTATTTCAGATACAAAAAGATTACATTCATCCATAATCTATGAACATATATATTCTGCTACAGTCTAGCAGAATTCCTAAATGAAAGTTCTTTAAGCAGAAGATATGTGCATTCCTTTATTTATTGAGGTCTTACTATGTCCCAGGTACTATTCTAAGCACTGGGGATACAGCAGTGAAGAAAACAGACAAAAAATCCCTGTCCTCATGGAACTTCCTTTTGAGTGACACAACTTATTATTCCTTGGTACATATATGCAATCTATTTTCAGGAAAACATAGAGCTATCTTGACATAGCTCACATAAAATGGCTATAATCTAGTCATTTCATTTGTTTCTGCAGGAAGATAGAATTATTGTGTTGTAATAAAAGGGTCTCTCTGTGATGAGTTTTTTTTTTTTTTTTTTTTTTTTTTTGGGAATCTCCCTTAACACGGAAGAAGAATATTTAGCATGGGAAGATGATGAATTCAGTTATGGACAAAATGAATTGTTTGGGGGTCATCCAGGTGATAATGTCTAGTAGACAGTTAGATCAGGAGGGAGGTCTGAACTAACATTACAGATTTGAAAGTCATCCATGTATAAGTAATAGACTGCGGAGAGTAGAACAAAAGAAATAGCCCATGGACAAATCCATATAAGAACATAAACATTTGAGAGATATGTAGAAAAAGAAAAAATCCATGAAGATTACAAAAGTGAGAAAGCTAAAGAGGAAGGAAAAGAACAGAGTGTGTGTTTGGAAGTCAAGTGAATAGATAATTTCAAGCAAATCAAAATACTTAACACTATCGATGTAGTGGTGAGGTCCAAAAGAAAGTGCCCATGGCACAGAGAAACTTACAGGTAATTGTTATACTTATAAAAAAGAGGTTTCAGTAGAGAGACAGAGGTGGATGATCCAGAGAGATGGTATGGGGAGGGAGGTGGGAGGGGGGTTCAGGATTGGGAACACATGTACACCCGTGGCAGATTCATGTAGATGTATGGCAAAACCAATACAGTATTGTAAAGTAAAATAATAAAAAAATAAAGGTGAATAGGAAGTGAAGGAATAGAGACAGTAAATGTAGATGACCGCCTCTGAGACCTTTGCATCATAAGAAAAGGTAATAGGATAAAGGAGACATTTCAAAGAAACGAGGGGAAGCTCCAGGATAAAGGAAAAGTGTTTCTTTTAAGGATGCAAGAATCTTGAGTATGTTTATAGGTTAAGGAGAATGTCAGAGAGGGAGAGATCTAAGATAATAAAGACAGAAACAGTGATAAACAAGGTCTTGAGGAGCTGGGTGAGACAAGGTTTGGGAGCTCAGATGGAAGATGTAGTTTTATACAGTCTACGTGAAGCTGAAGGAACTGAAGTACAATATGGGAGCAGATGCAGGTTGTAGGTGAGAAAAACGCCTAATAGCTTCCATTTCTGTAAGGAATGTAGGTGATGAAGTAATAAGTTGGGTGGTGGGTTTGATGGGTGGGTGAAGTATGTCAATTACAGTGGAGAATGGTTAGAGTTTAGAATGACAGCTGAGGAAAATTGGAGAGGGACTGACCAAGAAAAAGTTAAAGGATTGCCAAGTGGTGCCAAGTAGTGAGATAAAAAAAAATTAGTCTGTGCAATATCAATTTACACTAAAAGGTCAGAGTGATTTTCTTCACAAAAGCTGGAATGGAAACTGAACAGAGGTGGGGGGTAGGACTATAATATATGGATACACAGGGTTCAAGTATTTGGAGTTCCAATAAAGGAGACACCTTATATTATAGGTAAAGATGGAGTCTCCAAGGCACTTTCTCAGAAACTTTTTCCAAAGTCTATTCAAATCTATTCCCCTAAAATTCCTGTCAACTTATGGTATTTCATTTATGTTAATTGCTACTTTGCCTTGTTGCATCCATTAGATTATAAGCTCTTTTGGGCTTCAGTACTATCTAATATTTATGCCAGACCCCTTAACAAGTATTAGAACATTGCCTTATTTTAACCATCAGATATAGACCGTTTCTAAATTATTTGACATGGCATTAAAGGCATTTCACAATCTATCTCCAACTTACTTCTCTATACTCAATTCCATTACAGCCTTATGGTGCTCATCTCCTAAATATAGATACATAGTATGTGTAAATCAAACTGAACATACCATATACTTTCACATTCTCTGGACCTTTGAATATACTTTTTCCTTTGAATGGACTATTTTTATCTCCTTCTGGAAAACTCTTACTTATTCATCAACACCCACAACAATGCTATCTTTTTTGTGACTTTCTTATTTAAGAAAAACTTCTCCATGGTCTTCTAGGTGCCATCTACTGTACCAACATGGAGTTCTGTTTTTGAGGGACTCATTGAATTGGAAAGGTGGTGGCTCAGATGGTAAACCGTCTGCCTGCAGTGCAGGAGACCCGGGTTCAATCGCTGGATTGGGAAGATCCCCTGGAGAAGGAAATGACAGCCCACTCCAGTATTCTTGCCTGGAAAATCCCATGGAAGGTAGAGCCTGGTAGGCTACAGTCCATGGGGTCGCAAAGAGTTGGACACAACTGAGCGACTTCACTTTCACTTCTTATAGTGTCTTTTGAGGAGACATAGTGAACCTGAATCTTCTATCTGACTTTTAGAATGTCCCTTTCCAGAACTAAAATGTCTGTCTCCAGTTTTATAATGTAGACATGTTTCCAAGGTCATGAGCCATATTCCCTATGGAAATGTAAATACAGAGTTAGCATGGGGGTCCATCTCCATGTGTAACCATTTTCCTTTTCAGAAGATTCAAGGTGTCTTTGGGGGAGATAATGGAAGCTTTATTATTCTTTAGGAGGAAGTAAATTAACTAAACAAATAACTGCCTCAGTTTCCAAGTACCTTTGTATTTGCTTTATTATAAGTTGTGTGGAACTTTAGCCTAACTTTGCAGTCTCTTAAGGTTTACCCTTATGCACATACTGTATTGCACTTAATAATAAATGTTTTATTTTTTTCCATATTGATGTGGATAGATCTTTGTTGATAGGAGTTTTTACTTCACCACCATAATAGAGGCAGATACACTGCTGTGTGCAAAGGAGCTCAGATTTTATATTGAAACCCCAGGAAAAGTATTGAAAGAGTGTAAGTGAACCAGTGACACAGTTCTATATCTAGAAGTATACGGGAGAATTAAAGGTGATTACTTATTCCTCTGTTTCACTAATAAACATAATGTGTGCTATAGAATGTTATGAGTTCTATAAGTAAATAGGGAATAAAGATTTTATGTAACTAAATACAGATTTTAGAAGATCCAAGCAAGTTCTCTTGGAAGTCTACTCCTGTGAGCTGTTGATAGCCCTTGCAAAAGGCTGAATGCTAAACAGTTCTCTTCTTTTGAAACTGAAGGGCATTTCTGTATCATACAAAAGGAAAGGTATGATCGATGAGAGAACTCCATCCAAGCCCACTGCCATATTCACAGTTGTAGTAAATATTCTCTATGTTATGATCTTCCCTGTTGGTTAGTTTGTTGATTATTTCCATCTAGTACTTCCGTTTAATTAGTCTCAGAGTGATTCACCCTTTTGCACCTTTCCAATTCTTCTATTTCTTCAATATTTTCTGGCTGTCTGGTTCCCATAAAGTTTTATTTTAGTTTTATATTCCATTTGAGATTACACTAATGTTTCATTAGCAATTCTGGTGTTTCTCAAACTTCTTACACATGTGCTTTCATGGTGTATGCTAAGTCACTTCAGTCATGTCTGACTCTATGGACTGTAGCCCACCAGTCCTCTGTTCATGGGATTCTTCAGGCAAAAATATTGGAGGTTTCCATGCCTGCCTTCAGGGGATCTTCCTGACCCAGGGATCAAACTTGCATCTCCTGGAACTCTGGCATTGCAGAAAGATTCTTTACCAATAAGCCATCAGGGAAGCCGCCCCCCCGCCCTTTTTTTACACTTCCTAAAATGTTGAAAACTTTTATTAAACACCCAGGGCACAGGTTGTTGGTAAATATGTTTATGTATTATATTAAGTTCAAAATTGGTGACATTTTTCATTACACCTTATAGAATCTCTAAGCATAATTTCAAAAAGATCAAGTAAATAGGCCCCCAGAAAAACATACAATTTTTGTAAATAGTCACTACCTACATGTCAATTCTCAGTGTAAATATATGAATATTAACATGTGTGATTTGGGAAGGACCACTGATACTTACATGTTCACTAATTGGATAGTTTACAGAGAATTCTTCCCCAAATGAACTTTAAGGAAATATATCCAAGTACTTCATTGATCCAGGTATATCTCAAAAAGTACTTGTCTGTTGCTGGGTGCCCAGGAGGGATTGAAAGTAGCTAGGGCTGGAAAAATAGAGGCAAGATCTTAGAAGACTTTAAATGCTAAGCTAGGGAGTTTGTATTTTATTATAGGCAACAAGACCTACTGAAAAATAGCTCTAATTTTTACTGAATGTTTACTCTGTGCCAGAGTAAGTTATGTATATTAAGTACCTTATATGTAGTCTCTCTTTTAATCCTAAAAACTAGTCTATAGGTGCTATAATTATCTCCATGAGGAAACATATTCAGAGAAGTTAAGCACCATAGCTCAAGAAAATATATCTACTCAGTGGGTGAGGCATAATTTAAATACTGGCTCTAACTTCAAAGCCCATTCATTCTCTAAACCAGAGGGAAGTGAGAGTAGATTTATGTTTTACAAAAATCAATCTGGTAGAAATATGAGAACGGATTTCAGAAAGACAAGTCTAAAGGCAGGGAGACCAGAGAGGATGCTAATACAGCAGTCAAGAACAGTTAGGGCTTATTCAGCAGACTGTCCGCTAATCATTGGAGTTTTGCAAATGAGTGACATGGTCAGAGAAGCTATTTAGAAAATTCTTCCGGAGGCCCTTGTGAAGGATCAGATTGCAAGAAGCGCTTTTGAAAAATAAGTTAGGAGATTCTCAGGACTGTCAGTCTCAACCATCGATGTGCCTGTGGAGGTGCCAGGAGACAGTCATAACCTAGATCCTCCAGCCTCGTTAGATTTGCAGAGCATTCTGCACCTTTCCCCACTTCACCTCTACCTTGCTGCTGCTGCTAAATCACTTCAGTCGTGTCCGACTCTGTGAGACCTCATAGACGGCAGCCCACCAGGCTCCTCTGTCCCTGAGATACTCCAGGCAAGAATACTGGAGTGAGTTGCCATTTACTTCTCCAATGCATCCATGCATGTTAAGTCGCTTCAGTCGTTTCCGACTCTGTGCGACCCCATGGACAGCAGCCCGGCAGGCTCCTCTGGCCACGGGATTCTCTAGGCAAGAATACTAGAGTAGGATGCCATTTACTTCTCCCACCCCTACCCTGACATCGTTCTATCTGGGCCCTAGGAAACGTGCTTTTGCGTACTTTTCTAGGTCACAGACTGAGCTCTGAAAGCGGCGCCAGCAGTGACGGCGGTCGATGGAGGAGGCGGGACGCATGCGCGCGGTTGCTAGGCGACAGCATTCGGGGTGCAGCGGCTGTGTGTGTAGGCAGCAGCGCCAGAGAAGGAGGAGCACGAGGATGCCGCTGCGACCGCGGCCCCGAGAGGGAGCCGCTGCTGCTCTGTGGCCGCCAGGGCTGAGGGACGGGAATCAGGCCTGGGGATCGCGTCCCTGAGGGGGCAGCGGTCCCGCCCGAGCTCGGGCCTAGTACCGCGGGGTGGTCCGGGCCGTTGGGCGAGGGCCTCCCCCCATTGCCTCCCCTCACCCCTCTACGTCGATGGTGGTGAAGTTGTCAGCGCCGGGGAGCGCAAGGCACCAGGCTGCCTCCCTTGAACCCAGTTCCTCTTGGGGCACTTCTCTCGCCCCGGCTCACGGACACCTGCGCCGCCGCCTCCTCTAACCCGCTGAGCCCACCCCTGGCGGCGGGCGGGGGAGGGGCTCCCCCTGCAGGGGCTGTGTCGAGCTGGGCGACGACGGGACCGTAGGAGAGTAGGGGTGAGTAGTGGCACCGCACTCGCCCGGTGCTGGGGCGCCTTTCTGGCCTCTGGGGCCCCGGGAAGAGAATGAAGCGGTGCTTTCTCCTGCAGACGCTTCTTATACCTCTGCTACATATCTGCTCGCGGTTACCTATTCCCTTCGAGGTAGTTTTCCTTCTAAAGAGCATCACTTTCTGGTCTAAACCCGGGCGTCCGGGAACGAGAGGTCGGTGCTTAAGGCCTGGCTTTGCTTCTTAGGTGCCGTGGATGCTGATACATCTACGTACAATCATGCAGCCTGCTCCCTAATTCGGGGACAGACGTTTCCAGTGCTATGCTTGCCCCTTTCCCTCACTCTTGCTCTCAGGAGGCTGTCTAACCACAGGCTTCTCTAGAGCCAATTCTCAGGCTGCTGTGGCTCCATGCCTCAAGGCTTGAACAGGCAGCTGGCATGGCCCCTTACTTTTCAGTTTTCTTGCTACTTTTGAGGTGAGAGCCTTTAAAAGCCTTGTGCCTGGCTTCTGATGTATACAAGTTAGGAAGACAGTACTTATATTAAATAATACGAATAAAACAAACTAGCAAACACATACTCCACTTGACTTCCAGAGTGGCATCAAACTTGAAAAAAGGAGGCGAAGAGTGACTGACAAGAGGGCAAACGAGCTTTACAAACTAGCTACTCTTTATCCAGAATGACGTATTTATATAAAAATAAGTATGATAAAGAAACCTAAAATGTCCCTAATAAAAGTGAGATTGTATTATGATATGTCTGTTCTTCTTGAGGTAGCCTGTGGTTGAGAATTGTTACTCCAAAAAACATTGGTATGAGGAACCTGAAGTGATATTTTGGACAGAGTGATTAGATGAGGATCTAAAGTTGTAGGTACT
Organism: Capra hircus; assembly: GCF_001704415.2. Lineage (NCBI taxonomy): Eukaryota > Metazoa > Chordata > Mammalia > Artiodactyla > Bovidae > Capra > Capra hircus. The sequence continues at coordinate 22,129,763 of NW_017189516.1, forward strand.
TAAACAAAAATCAATATTATCTTTGAGCAGCAAAGTTGTTTCTTTTAGAGAAAACGGTTTAAAAAAATTTCAGTTCTTAGTTGACCCCTTTCAAAGGCAGACCGAATTTAGATTAACTAGTAATTTTTATTATAAGGTACTTCTGTGTGTAGACAATGAAAGATGGGTTCCTTCTTTTATTTGGCTCTCTTCCTTCCTTGCTGATTTTTAAGCCATTTCAGGTTTCTTTTATTTGAAAAAGAAGCAAAATAATAAAAATGCTAAATTTAGTTTTGGGTAAAAACTTTTAAGATAAAAGATTTTTTAAAAGGATATAGATGTCATTTGTGATTAGGTAACTTTAGTGAATCAGTCAAGATTGACATCTCTAGTAGTTTTGGATAAAATGCTTTTCTTTGGAAGCTTTCATGTTGTTTGAAGTTCTCTTAGGTAGGAGTTACAGCAGGATGTAATTCTGAGTATCACTGCAAAATAATCTTGGACCTCAGCTAGTATTGTTTGTTTTATGCATGAACTGGCAAACTGATGTGCTTTTCAGTGCTATTAATAGATGGCAAAGTTAGAAATATTTTTGTTTTGGAAAAGCTCTTGATGAATTAAATCTGAATTATTTGAAACAACAATGTACCATGTGGATACTTGCTGTTCATCATCACCAACTGTTAGAAACAGGCAGTAATTTGAATCTAACTTAAAATTCTATTGTAATGAGTATGGCTACGAAGGCACCACATACTCAAGAGCATCTATCTGTGTTGTCATAGCCAGGTTATAAGATAATAGTAATAGTTCATTTTGCCAGGCTTTTGACCAGTGAACTCTAGAATGAGGTTTTTAAAAATTGACTTTTAACAAGTTTTTCTTTTCTATGAGTGCCCATTACTATACTAGGTACTGTGGAGAACAGAACAGAAACAGGTTCTGGGAGATAAATTGCTTACCCATTGGAGAAAGAAAATACATACATGAGATATCATGATCAATGAATTGAGCATAAAATAGTACAGAATAAGAACTAAAAGGATTGAGTAAGAGGAGATCTTTGGAGACCAGTGTTTGTCTGAGAAGGCATTATAGAGAAAAGTCTTGATTTGTCTTATTAGAAGTGTAGACTGTTGGAAGGGGAGGAGTTCAGCACAGCTTGAGCTAAGACACTTGATTTTCAAATTTTTGTGCAAATTATTCTTCTGGATAAACCTTAAAGGTGGAGAAGGGAACTGTCAGTAGCAATTAACTACATTGTAGTGGGAATAGTTTTATGTCAAATTACATACCTTTATTAAATTAAATGTCAATACTTTTACAAATGTACACACTATAGAAGTCAGACTTAACATAATCCTATTTCCTGGGGCAAACTTTTCACTGTCTCCTAAGACTGTTAAAATATAAGTGCTTTGTACAAGATTGATCTGATTAGTCAACTTCAGACTAGTAATAAAATAATTTGGGGGAAATTCTATAAATTTTGGTCCATTAAAACACATGATAATTTTTAGTACAGCTCATTAACACCACTATTTCTACTGTTTTCTAAAAACAAGGGGAATATGTCAGAGTCCTGCTAATTGATGTCTGTCAAAGTTTAAAATTATGTCATTAATAATCAGTGACTAGTGTGTGTTAGTTGTTCAGTCGTGGCTGACTCTTTGTGACCCCGTGAACTGTAGCCTGCAAGGCACCTCTGTCCATGGGATTTTCCCAGCTAGAATATTGGGGTAGGTTGCCATTTCCTTCTCCAGGGGATCTTTCCAACCCAGGACTCGAATCTGTGTTTCCTGCATTGCAGGTAGATTTTTTTTTTTTTTTTTTTTACCATCTGAGCCACCAGGGAAACTCCAATCAGTGACTAACATCAGTGTTTAAACTCCAAATATAAACCTCTGCAACACTTATACTGTTTTTCTAACAACTGTCTGCTGTGTTGAGAATCAGTTACATGACTAGTCTTCTGGGTTTTTGTCAACCATTGTAAGTTGATGTCTATAGGTGTGTGTGTGTGTGTGTGTGTGTGTATAGAACAAGATAATATAGTGTAATTGTTACATAAAGAAAGAAGTATGCACCCCATAAACAGAAACTTACATATTAGAATTCCAAATACAAAGAATTTTCAAGTTAATTCACAGATTTGCTGTAAGGAAAAATATACCCAAACTTGACATTTTGAGGCTTCTATGCTGTTGGCATTCAGTTCTTTGTAACCATGTGGACTATAGCACGCCAGGCTCCTCTGTCCTCCACTATCTCTCAGGTTTGCTCAAATTCATGTCCATTGAGCCTGTGAGGCTGTCTAACCATCTCATTCTCTGCCGCCTCCTTCTCCTTTTGCCTTCAATCTTTCCCAGCATCAGGATCTTTTCCAATGAGTCAGCTCTTCACATCAGGTGGCCAAAGTATTGGAGCTTCAGCTTCAGCTCAGTCCTTCCAATGAATATTTAGGGTTGGTTTCCTTTAGGATTGGCTGGTTTGATCTCCTTGCAGTCCAAGGGACTCTCAAGAGTCTTCTCCAGCACCGCAATTCAAAAGCATCAATTTTTTGGTGCTCAGCCTTCTTCATGGTCCAACTCTCACATCTATACTTAACTACTGGAAAATCCATAGCTTTGACTGTATGGACCTGTGTCAGCAGATATCTCTGCTTTTTAATACACTGTCTAGATTTGTCATAGCTTACCTTCCAAGGAGCTTCTATATAACATCATATATCTTTCATTTGGTATCTTTTGGCTGCCAGTAATAGTTTTCTCTGAATATAGTTATTAGTGATAAACCCTAACTTAAAGTATCTAATAATTTCAATAAATATAATTCTTTTGAGGATCCTCTGCTTAGGATGTCAGCTGTTAGTTAAATAAGCAATAGTTTATGACTTCTAAATAGTTATTAGAGAACAGAATGGCCCACACAGACACAGTCAATGAATACTGATCATTGTCGGAAATTAACAAGTCAGTAGATAGCAAAATATTTTTAGAAGGCATTGGGGTCTCCTTTGCTAAGCATTATTGCACAATTCTGTTCTTAGCTGCTTATGCTGTTATCAAAAGGGAAGATCTTTGGAAAGAGAACTGATTAATCTAAATGATAGAGAAACTTGAGAAAGTTAGAATTACTTCATAAGCCAAGTTCTAAGTACTATGGTAGTTTAAGGCAGGTACATATCTTAGTTGTATTGCTAAATATCAGTGGTAGCTCTATGTGAAATACGGCATGGAACTGTTAGTTTTGTTACTGCATAATAGATAAGTCTTGATGTTTTTATCACTCTGCTACTGAATCTGAAGGTAGAGCACTGAGTATCAATGGTGTATCCCTAAGTTATAATTTTCTTTAAATATGTAGTTTTAAAAGTGCTATCATATTATTAAGCATGATCTTTATTATATCAATGGATTAAAACATTTTCCAGCTAAATACATCTCTATATTTTATTGTGGAAGCTTATGGGAAAATGGCTTTTACCCAACAATTTAATTTTGGAGCATATTTTCTGGAACATAACCCTTTTCACAAAGTGAAAAATACCTGCAGCCAATTCAGTATAGGAAGAAGAGTAAAGATTAGAGTTTCTTCTTAAAGTATTGTATCTACAAATGAAATAAAAGAAAATTTTCATATATAAGATGTAAACTAATATTCACAGGAACTGTCTCACATATAGTCATCATTCTTTTAGTATCATATCTTATATTATGAATTGTTAACTCTCTTTGAACTGTTGGCACCCAAAAGATTCCACGTTATTAAGTCATTCCTGTTTTCTTAATATATCTCAGGAATTTGGTGCTGAAACTTTGTTACTGAAAGATAAGCTTTTTGTAGCAATTTTAAAATACAGTAAATGTTGACTGAAAACCTGAAATTGAATTTTGATATGATTAATAATGAGGAAAATGGATGTTTTCTAACAATCTTCATTAAACTATTTTGTAGGATGTTAATATCTTCATAACCTTTCAGAGCCCTGAATTATATCTCCTTATTATGTACACTTTCTGTACCTCATTTCCATGTTTCCTAACCATTGTGGATATTGGTTGTTTTCACTGTCAATTATGAGCTAATTTTTTAGCTCCTAAGTGAGTTTTACAAAATACATTTATATTTTTAAAAAGTTATTTAGGAAAGATTTTTTGTCATAGTCTCAAAGGCTGGATCCATGTCAGATAAACTGCATTTTTTTTTACTTTATTTTACTAGAAGGAGCACCAAGAAGACTAGTCCAAGTTATTTTAAAATACTGTATCTAACTCAGGCAACTTTTGAATTACCTGTATTTTTACTTCAAAAATAATTTCCTTTATTGTATGAAGGAAAAAGTCAGAAGTTGGTTACTTCTAGATTAAAATTATAGATCCTTTCATTCAGATGATAATTCCAAGTTCTTCATTGCATTTTTATAATTTAAACATTACATTTTAATCATATAGATATGTTTTTATTTAGAATAAAAAGGTATATCTTCTCTATTTTTTCCATTCTGTCTTATTGCTAGATTTTATGTTTATACAGTATCTTTCAACTGAGAAATTCAAAGCATTCCTTTTACATTTTGTGACATTTCTTATCCATTTGGAGCTACTTTTATTTTTCTTTCAAATTTAAAACTAGTTGACATAATCAGGTGTGACACAAGTAATAAGTCTGATATCACAAGTCATACATATACTAGTCTCGTCACTTATTAGTTGATGTTTGCTCTTTGCAGGGCTGGGCATATATCACATACTAATTCATTTAGTTGTTATTGAGTTTAAACTCTAAATGTGCAAACAGGCTTTTCTGTTACTTTTCCTGTGTACTTTCAAAGCTATCATTGTAATCTGGGTTGTTTTGGCTTATCATCAATAGATTTAGTTATGGGTTGTATTATTATTGCTACTATATTGGTATACATGTCTGTGATTCCATAAGGGAAGAAGTAAGGGTATAATAAATAAGTATTAGATTTCCTATGTTTCAAAATTTTCTTAATTTGTAATAAGAATAGTCCTAAAATGGTTGAAGTTTTGAAATTTAAAATATTTTTATGAACTGAAGCTATGCAGTTGTGCATAACTTGTGCACATAGTGGCTAGAACTAGGTTAAACAAAGTATTATCCTTATGAATTTTCCTTTAATAAATAGATGGGAGTGGTTTGTAGCTAGTATATCAGTGAATTATATGTTATGAGATATTCATAAGTTATTTTTAATATAAATTTATTTATTTTAATTGGAGGCTAATTACTTTACAATATTGTATTGGTTTTGGCATACATTGACATGAATCTGTCACAGGTATACACGTGTTCCCCATCCTGAACCCCCCTCCCACCTCCCTCCTCTTACCATCCCTCTGGGACATTCCAGTGCACCAGCCCCGAGCATTCTGTATCATGCATCGAAACTGGACTAGTGATTCATTTCATATATGATATTATGCATATTTCAATGCCATTCTCCAAATCATCTCACCCTCACCCTCTCCCACAGAGTCCATAAGACTGTTCTATACATCTGTGTCTCTTTTGCTGTCTTGCATACAGTGTTATCATTACTATCTTTCTAACTTCCATATATATGTGTTAGTATACTGTATTGGTGTTTTTCTTTCTGGCTTACTTCAATCTGTATAATAGGCTCCAGTTTCATCCATCTCATTAGAACTGATTCAAATGTATTTTTTTAGTGGCTGAGTAATACTCCATTGTGTATATATACCACGGCTTTCTTATCCACTCATCTGCTAATGGACATCTAGGTTGTTTCCATGTCCTGGCTATTATAAACAATGCTGCAATGAACATTGGGGTACACATGTCTCTTTCAATTCTGGTTTCCTTGGTGTGTATGCCCAGCAGTGAGATCGCTGCGTCATAAGGCAGTTCTATTTCCAGTTTTTTAAGGAATCTCCACACTGTTCTCCATAGTGGCTGTACTAGTTTTCATTCCCACCAACAGTGTACGAGGATTCCCTTTTATCCGCATCTTCTCCAGCATTTATTGGGTGCAGACTTTTGGGTAGCAGCCATTCTGACTGGTGTGAAATGGTACCTCACTATGGTTTTGATTTGCATTTCTCTAATACTGAGTGATGTTGAACATCTTTTCATGTGTTTGTTAGCCATCTGTACGGAGAAGGCAATGGCAACCCACTCCAATACTCTTGCATGGAAAATCCCATGGAAGAAGAAGCCTGGTAGGCTACAGTCCATGGGATCGCTGGGAATTGGACGCGACTGAGCGACTTAACTTTCACTTTTCACTTTCATGCATTGCAGAAGGAAATGGCAACCCACTCTACTGTTTTTGCCTTGAGAATCCCAGGGACAGGGGAGCCTGGTGGGCTTCTGTCTATGGGGTCGCACAGAGTCATACATGACTGAGGGGACTTAGCAGCAGCAGCAGCAGCTGCAACAGGAGCCATCTGTATGTCATCTTTGGAGAAATGTCTGTTTAGCTCTTTGGCCCATTTTTTGATTGGGTCGTTTATTTTTCTGGAACTGAGCTGCAGGCGTTTCTTGTATATTTTTGAGATTAATTCTTTTTCAGTTGCTTCATTTGCTATTATTTTCTCCCATTTTGAAGGTTATCTTTTCACCTTGCTTATAGTCTCCTTTATTGTGCAGAGGCTTTTAATTTTAACTAGGTCCCATTTGTTTATTTTTGCTTTTATTTCCAATATTCTGGGAGGTGGCTCATAGAGGATCCTGCTGTGATTTATGTCAGAGAGTATTTTGCCTATGTTCTCCTCTAGGAGTTTTATAGTTTCTGGTCTTGCATTTAGATCTTTAATCCATTTTGAGTTTATTTTTGTGTATGGTGTTAGAAAGTATTCTAGTTTCATTCTTTTACTAGTGGTTGACCAGTTTTCCCAGCACCACTTGTAAAAGAGATTGTCTTTGCTCCATTGTATGTTCCTGCCTCCTTTGTCAAAGATAAGTTGTCCATAGGTGCGTGGATTTATTTCTGGGATGTCTATTTTGTTCCATTGATCTATATATCTGTCTTTGTGCCAGTACCATACTGTCTTGATGACTGTGGGTTTGTAGTAGAGCCTGAAGTCAGGCACTTTGATTCTTCCACTACCATTCTTCTTTCTCACACTGCTTTGGCTATTCAAGCTTATTTGTATTTCCATACAAATTGTGAAATTATTTGTTCTAGCTCTGTGAAAAATACCCTTGGTAGCTCAACAGGGATTGTATTGAATCTATAGATTGCTTTGGGTAGTATACTCATTTTCACTATATTGATTCTTCCCATCCATTAACATGGTATATTTCTCCATCTATTAGTGTCCTCTTTGATTTCTTTCACCAGTGTTTTATATTTTCTATATATAGGTCTTTAGTTTCTTTAGGTAGATATATTCCTAAGTATTTTATTCTTTTCATTGTGATGGTGAGTGGAATTGTTTCCTTAATTTCTCTTTCTATTTTCTCATTATTAGTGTATAGGAATGCAAGAGATTTCTGTGTGTTGATTTTATATCCTACAACTTTACTATATTTATTGATTAGCTGTAGTAATTTTCTGGTGGAGTCTTTAGGGTTTTCTATGTAGAGGATCATGTCATCTGCAAACAGTGACAGTTTTACTTCTTTTCCAATTTAGATTCCTTTTTATTTCTTTTTCTGCTCTGATTGCTGTGGCCAAAACTTCCAAAACTATGTTGAATAGTAGTGGTGAAAGTGGGCACCCTTGTCTTGTTCCTGACTTTAGGGGAAATGCTTTCAATTTTTCACCATTGAGGATAATGTTTGCTGTGGGTTTGTCATACATAGCTTTTATTATGTTGAAGTATGTCCCCCAGATATGCAGATGGCACCACCCTTATGGCAGAAAGTTAAGAGGAACTAAAAAGCCTCTTGATGAGAGGGAAAGTGGAGAGTTAAAAATTTGGCTTAAAGCTCAACATTCAGAAAATTTAGCTCATGGCATCTGGCCCCATCACTTCATGGCAAATAGATGGGGAAACAGTGGAAACAGTGTCAGACTTTATTTTGGGGGGCTCTAAAATCATTGCCAATGGTGACTGCAACCATGAAATTAAAGGACGCTTACTCCTTGAAAGAAAAGTTATGACCAACCTAGATAGCATATTGAAAAGCAGAGACATTACTTTGCCAACAAAGGTCCATCTAGTCAAGACTATGGTTTTTCCAGTGGTCATGTATGAATGTGAGAGTTGGACTGTGAAGAAAGCTGAGCGCTGAAGAATTGATGTTTTTGAACTGTGGTTTTGAAGAAGACTCTTGAGAGTCCCTTGGACTGCAAGGAGATCCAACCAGTCCATTCTAAAGGAGATCAGTCCTGGGTGTTCTTTGGAAGGAATGATGCTAACGCTGAAACTCCAGTACTTTGGCCACCTCATGCGAAGAGTTGACTCATTGGAAAAAACTCTGATGCTGGGAGATATTGGGGGCAGGAAGAGAAGGGGACAACACAGAATGAGATGGCTGGATGGCATCACGGACTTGATGGACGTGAGTTTGCGTGAACTCCAGGAGATGGTGATGGACATGGAGGCCTGGCGTGCTGCAATTCATGGGGTCACAAACAATCGGACACAACTGACCAACTGAACTGAACTGATGTTCCTTCTATTCCTGCTTTCTGGAGAGTTTTTATCATAAGTGGATGTTGAATTTTGTCAAAGGCTTTCTCTGCATCTATTGAGATAATCACATGGCTTTTATTTTTCAAATTGTTAATGTGGTGAATTACATTGATTGATTTTTGGATATTGAAGAATCCTTGGGATAAAGCCCACTTGGTCATGATGTATGATCTTTTTAATGTGTTGTTGGATTCTGATTGCTAGAATTTTGTTAAGGTTTTTTGCATTTATGTTCATCAGTGATATTGGTCTGTAGTTTTCTTTTTTTGTGGCATCTTTGTTTGGTTTCGCTATTAGGCTGATGGTGGCCTCATAGAATGAGTTTGGAAGTTTACCTTCCTCTACAGTTTTCTGGAAGAGTTTGAGTAGGATAGGTGTTAGCTCTTCTCTAAGTTTCTGGTGGAATTCAGCTGTGAAGCCGTCTGGACCTGGGCTTTTGTTTGCTGGAAGATTTCTGATTATAATTTCAATTTCCATGCTTGTGATGTGTCTGTTAAAATTTTCTATTTATTCCTGGTTCAGTTTTGGAAATTGTACTTTTCTAAGAATTTGTCCATTTCTTCCAAATTGTCCATTTTATTGGCATACAATTGCTGATAGTAGTCTCTTGTGATCCTTTGTATTTCTGTGTTGTCTGTTGTGATCTCTCCATTTTCATTTCTAATTTTATTGATTTGATTTCTCTCCCTTTGTTTCTTGATGATTCTGGCTAATGGTTTCTCAATTTTATTTATCCTTTCAAAGAACCAGCTTTTGGCTTTGTTGATTTTTGCTATGGTCTCTTTTGTTTCTTCTGCATTTATTTCTGCCCTAAATTTTAAGATTTTTTTCCTTCTACTAACTCTGGGGTCTCCATTTCTTCCTTTTATAGTTGCTGTAGGTGTAGAGTTAGGTTATTTATTTGACTTTTTTTGGTTTGTTTCTTGAGATATGCCTGTATTGCTATGAAACTTCCCCTTAGCACTGCTTTTACAGTGTCCCACAGGTTTTGGGTTGTTGTGTTTTCATTTTCATTCATTTCTATGCATATTTTGATTTCTTTTTTTATTTATTATGTTATTGGTTGGTTATTCAACAGCGTGTTGTTCAGCCTCCATATGTTGGAATTTTTAATAGTTTTTCTCCTGTAATTGAGATCTAATCTTACTGCATTGTGGTCAGAAAAGATGCTTGGAATGATTTCAATTTTTTTTTAAATTTACCAACGCTAGATTTATGGCTCAGGATGTGATCTATCCTGGAGAAGGTTCCATGTGCCCTTGAGAAAAAGGTGAAATTCATTGTTTTGGGGTGAAATGACCTATAGATATCAACTAGGTCTAACTGGTCTATTGTATCCTTTAAAGTTTGTATTTCCTTGTTAGTTTTCTGTTTAGTTGATCTGTCCATATTTGTGAGTGGGGTATTAAAGTCTCCCACTATTATTGTGTTATTGTTAATTTCCTCTTTCATACTTGTTAGCATTTGTCTTACATACTGTGGTGCTCCTATGTTGGTGCACATATATTTATAATTGTTATATCTTTTTCTTGGAATGATCCTTTGATCATTATGTAGTGTCCTTCTTTGTCTCTTTTCACAGCCTTTGTTTTAGAGTCTATTTTATCTGAGATGAGTATTGCTAATCCTACTTTCTTTTGGTCTCTATTTGCATGGAATATATTTTCCAGCCCTTCACTTTCAGTCTGTATGTGTCCCTTATTTTGAGGTGGGTCTCTTGCAGACAACATATATAGGGGTCTTGTTTTTGTATCCATTCAGCCAGTCTTTGTCTTTTGGTTGGGGCATTCAATCCATTTACGTTTAAGGTAATTATTGATAAGTATGATCCCGTTGCCATTTACTTTACTGTTTTGGGTTGAAGTCTATATGCCCTTTTTGTGTTTCCTGTCTAGAGAAGATCCTTTAGCATTTATTGGAGAGCTGGTTTGCTGGTGCTGTATTCTCTCAGTTCTTGCTTGTCTGTAAAGCTTTTGATTTCTCCTTCATATTTGAATGAGATCCTTGCTGGGTACAGTAATCTGGGCTGTAGTTTATTTTCTTTCATCACTTTAAGTATGTCCTGCCATTCCCTCCTGGCCTGAAGAGTTTCTTTTGAATGGTCACCTGTTATTCTTATGGGAATCCCCTTGTGTGTGATTTGCTGTTTTTCCCTTGCTGCTTTTAATATCTGTTCTTTGTGTTTGATCTTTGTTAATTTGATTAATATGTGTCTTCAGGTGTTACACCTTTGGTTTATCCTCTTTGAGACTCTCTGGGTTTCTTGGCCTTGGGTGATTATTTCCCTCTCCATTTTAGGGAAGTTTTCATCTATTATCTCCTCAAGTATTTTCTTATGGTCTTCCTTTTTCTTCTTTTTCTTCTTCTGGGACTCCTATGGTTTAAATGTTGGGGCATTTAACATTGTTGCAGAGGTCTCTGAGATTGTCCCCATTTCTTTTATTCGTTTTTCTTTTTACCTCTCTGATTCATTTATTTCTACCATTCTATCATCTCTTTCACTAATCCTGTATTCTGCCACCGATATTCTGCTATTTGTTCCCTCCAGAGTGTTTTTTATCTCATTTATTGCATTATTCATTATATATTGACTCTGTTTTATTTCTTCTAGGTCCTTGTTAAAACTTTCTTGCATCTTCTCAATCCTTGTCTCCAGGCTATTTATCTGTGATTCCATTTTGTTTTCAAGATTTTGCATCATTTTCACTATCATTATTCAGAATTCTTTATCAGGTAGATTTCCTATCTCTTCCTCTTTTGTTGGTTTGGTGGTCATTTATCCTGTTCCTTTACCTCTTCATCTTGTTTATATTTCTGTGTTTGGGGTGGCGTTTCTGTATTCTGTCAGTTTGTGGAGTTCTGTTTATTGTGGCGTTTCCTCACTGTGGGTGTGTTTGTATGGATGGCTTGTCCAGGTTTCCTGGTTAGGGAAGCTTGTGTCGGTGTTCTGGTGGGTGGAGCTGGATTTCTTCTCTCTGGAGTGCAATGAATTGTCCAGTAATGTGTTATGGGATGTCAGTGGGTTTGAAGTGACTTTGGGCAGCCTGTATATTGAAACTCAGGTCTATGTTCCAGTGTTTCTGGAGAATCTGCATGGTATATCTTGCTCTGGAACTTGTTGGCCTTTGGATGGTGCTTGGTTTCAGTGTAGGTATGGAGGTGTTTGATGAGCTCATGTTGATTAATGTTCTCTGGAGTCAGGAGTTCTCTGGTATGCTCAGGATTTGGATTTAAGCCTCCTGTTTTTGGTTTTCAGTCTTATTTTTACAGTAGCCTCAAGACTTCTCCATCTATACAGCACCAATGATAAAACATCTAGGTTACAGATGATAAATTTCTCCACAGTGAGGGGCACCCAGAGAGATTCACAGAGTTACATGGAGAAGAGTAGAGGAAGGAGGGAGATAGAGGTGACCAGGATGAGATAAGGTGGAATCAAAAGAGGAGAGAACAAGCTAGCCAGTAATCACTTCCTTATGTGTCCTCCACAGTCTGGACCACTCAGAGATGTTCACAGAGTTATACAGAGAAGAGAAGAGAGAGGAAGGAGACAGAGGTGGCCAGGAGGATAAAGGGGGGAATCAAAAGGAGAGAGACAGACCCAGCCAGTAATCAGTTCCTTAAGTGTTTCTCCACCATCTGAGACACACAAAAAGATTCACAGAGTTGGGTAGAGAAGAGAAAGGGGAGGGAGGAGATAGAGGTGACTTGGTAGAGACAAAAGAGAGTCCAAAGTGGGAGAGAGCAGTCAAGCCAGTAATCTCGCTCTGAAGTAAACATGGGTACTGAAGATTGGTTTTTTAAAGGTACAAAATTGATAATAAATACCAAAAAGCAAAGATTAAAAATCTAGAGTAGAGGTTGGATTTTCAAACATACAATATTAAAGGGAAAAAAGTCACAAAAATTATAATATATATATATATATGAAGTTTGCTTTAAAAAATAGGGTCTCTTTTTTTTGCAAAGTAATAGTAGGTTATAAAAATGAAAATTAAAGGAGTAATAGAAGACTAAAAAATTTAAAAACATAAAAGAAAATTAAAGAATAATAGTTAAAATAGTAAAAATATATCAAGAACTTTCTCTGGTGATGTTGTGGGCAGTGTGGGGCCAGTTCATTTTCAGATATTTCCTTGATCCAGCTTATATTTCTCAAGATCTATAGGCCCCTTCCTATGTACTGACTACAGGGTTTTAATCTATTGCACCTGTCACTTCCAAGGAGATTCCCTCTGTTTTAGTTTCTTCTGTTTGCTGGTCTCTTCAGTGTCTGATATCCGCCCTGACACAAGGGGGCGGTGGTGGACACTTTTACAGGATCACTTGTTCAGTCGTGCTGTGGGGAGGGAGGGACACTGCAAACAAATAACACTGGCGTGTGCTCACAGCATTTTAGCCACACATGGTTTGCTGCTCTTCACAGCGTGTGTGCTTTCCTTGTCTACACTGCTTAGGCTCTAGATTGCTTTGCTGGGAACTGTCTGAGTCCAGCCTTGGTTTGTATGGACTTCTGAGGTCTAAGCTGCTCAGGTTCAGGTACTCGGGTAGTCCTCAGAGGTGCAGACTCGGCTGAGCCTGCGTTTTGTGCCCTTCCCAGGTCTGAGCAGCTCAGGTGACCAGGTGTTTGGCAAGCACAGTTGCTTCGACTTATCACCTCCTCCGTCCCTGCTGCTCAGTTTTCTGGGTGTACAACTGATGCACCTTCTCAGGCGGATGTTGCCCATCCAGAATCCCAAGAAGTCTTGGTTAGCAATGAAGCCTGCTTGCAGTTTGGTAGATAATGCCTCTCTGGGGCCACAATTGCCCCCTTCTGGCTCTGACTGCCCTTGCCTGCCTGTCTCTGGAGGGTGATGTGCTGGCTATCAGCCAGCTAGCTCTGCTCAGTCCTTTGTTCTGTGAGCAGGCCTGACAGTGTCTTAGGTTAGAGCTTTTCACGTGGTAGCTATTCCACAGTCTGGTTTGCTAGCCCAAGTTAGTTCCCTCAGATTGCCCTCGGGGCATTTAGGCCCGGTCCTTACTCTAAGCAATGCAGCCCGTGCCTCCCTGCCCAGCCCCAGCTTACTAGTGCCGGATGCAGGCGTCTGCACTGCTTCTCCACTGGGGGAGTTACCACTGGGCACGTAATCTGTGGGTTTTAATTATTTATTTATTTTTCCTCCCTGTTATGTTGCCCTCTGTGCTTCCAAGGCTCGTCACAGACTTGGCAGTGAGAGTGTTTCCTGGTGTTTGGAAACTTCTCTCCTTTTTAAGACTCCCTTCCCGGGATGGAGCTCTGTCCCTACCTCTTTTGTCTCTCTTTTTATCTTTTATATTTTTTCCTACCTCCTTTCAAAGACAATGGGCTGCTTTTCTCGGTGCCTGATGTCCTCTGCCAGATTTCAGAAGTTGTTTTGTGGAATTTACTCAGTGTTCAAATGTTCTTTTGGTGAATTTGTGGGGGAGAAAGTGGTCTCCCTGTCCTATTCCTCTGCCATCTTAGGACCGCCCCTCTCATAAAGTATTTAAATGTGGTTGGAAGCACTTTTTCTTTTAAGTAATTTTACGTCTTCTCTATCTTGTTTACACTATTTGTTTGCTTATCACTCTTCTTAAATAATACTAAGGTTGATTTAGTCTCAGCACCTTGCTGAATTATCACAAATTCTGAGTCACTGGGGTCTCAATTACAATAAAACAAAATTTCCTTAATTCAGAACCCCAGTCAAAATTTGTTATAGCCTGGTTATAGTAGTCATGCTGAAAAAATATTTTTAAGAGTGTTTACTCCATGGAGAATCAGCCAGAGTCCTATGGGAGATTAGGAAATAGCAGTTTTTATTTTATTTTATTACTGGCTATTAAAACATTTATATTTAATTCAAATAAGTGCTGAGTTGGATAAATGTTGGAACATCTAGAGTTTATGTATGTAAAAATGTCTTCTAAGTATTCTATTGAATATGTAAGAATTAGGATATTAATTGCATTCGACTGTTTAAAGAAAAGGAAATTGAATCTCAGTTAACAGTTTAAACATAATTAGGGTAATAGTTACAGTGAACTGGTTTCAGATGTTTTAAAAACTGCAGTAGCAGTATTTAAATGTAAATTCTGTGATTTTATAAATTCTTATTAATCCATCAGAGTAAGAAAGTAGTGTTTATTAAAATTTGCACTGAGTAGTTTTGATATGCTAATGGCATTATAATAACTCTGAAAATAGTAAAACTTCAGGAACTCCTTTATCAGTTCTGAATTAATAATCATAAATGCATACAGTGAATTCATACAGATTTGTTCTGTTTAAGTTATGATGCAATAAGCTGTAAAAAGCAGCCTGTTTTGCATTCAGAAATGAAATCCTTCAAACAAGAAGATGGAATGAATGTCAAAGTTAACCAAGACTGAGCAACTCCCTAATAATGGAGTTGTTAGAGATTTCTTATTTACTACTGAGTCTTTTGGGGAAGGGTAAAAAGCTAATTCTCTGTTTCAATGCCTTTTACAGTAATGATAGTTTGTCTCTATTGTGTAATTCATTGCTCTTAACTTGTGGATCTTAGATTTTAAGAGAAAGAGCAAAAGAAATAACACAGAGTTCTTTGGATCAACTAGAATTTAAAAAAAATTAGCTCTTTGGAATTTTTTAATTAATTAGAACTCTCGTCTCCCACCCCCTTTGCCATTATGGATGAAAGGAAGAGAGACCGAGTATTCTATACAAACATTGCAAAACACCCAATGCAGAATAATAATTAGTGAAATCTGTTTAATGATTAATAGTTTTCAATAACAAAAGGGGACAGAAGCTTAGAAAAAAATAAAACCATTTGATTTTTGGAAGGTAAATATTGTATTTCTATTAATGAATGTTTCTAATCCAGGTAGTTCCAAAGACTTTAGTTAACTAAAAGCTATTGAATAAAATATCTTGGTTAATCATTTTTCTAATTAACTAAGGATTAATTCAAGTATATAATAATACTTGGACAAGGATGCTTTGCTTAACCTAACTTAATGCTTTAAGTTGTGCATTTTTTTTTTGTTTGTTTGCTTGTTGACCACTGATCCAGTTGTGTCTGTCTTGATTAAGGATTTTTGGTTGCAAATAACAAAGATCTACTGCAAACTAGGTGAAAACAAAACAGTAATTTATATTAAGGATATAAGAGGTTCTCATGGAACCCCAGGGCAAAAAGTATAGCCCGGGCAGATGAGAGAAAATAACTAGGAATGAAAAGCTGACAATGGCCATGGGAGTTTTCCACCTTCTTTTCTCCTTTCCCATCCCTGGAACCAAAGGGTCTCCAGTTTATCTCAGTTTCTTTCAACTCAGATGCTTTATTCTTCTCACTCCCTCAGCACCTAGACAAATAGGGATTATCCTAGAGCTCCCAAGTTTACATATTCTAAATGTAGGCAATCAGCAGAGACTTACTAGCATTTCTGAATTTTAATTCCCAGTTCTGATTGACCCAGTTTGGATCAGATGTCAACCCAGAATTTGATTATCTACTACTAGGAGGGGCAAGATTATAAGGTATACACATGGCTATTAGGCCCTCATCCTGTGAAAGGACATAAATTTCCTACAGCAAGGGAGGTTGTGGGCTGAACTGATTATCAAGTGGTATCTACCATGAGAGGAATCAGTTATAGAGAATATTTGCCATATGCTTAACTTCATTCATAGAACAAGATATCATATTATCTAGTCTCTCCATATTAAGAAGAAATTTGAGGCCTAGAGATGATTTTTTAAAATTATTGAATGTCACATGAGAAATTATGACTGAATCCTAAGTTTTTGGTTTCTATTAATAGTTTTTTCCTAAATGCTACCAGCCATGTAACCAGAGTATCTAATAAGATTATAATATAATTTAAAAATGTATACAATAAAGGTAATATTTGTTTACTATTTTGTCTAAGCAAAGTAAATATAGAGGAAAATAAAAATAATACTCCCTTGTCATTTCAGTGAAGCAGAAGACACCAAAAGTCCATGGACTACATCCTTTTTTTTTTTTTTAATAAAGTAGCTTTTTTTTTTGTTTGTTTGAGCTCATGTCTTTATTTATTCAAAAGATATTTATTTAGTTCTTAATCCATGCCAAGTTCTATGAGAGGAAATGGGGATAAAAACAAGATCCATATACCTTATAAAGTTTTGAATGAATTCAGTCAGTAAGCTTGAACTTGACCCAAATTTTTGGCCTGCAACTCCTTGTTTCACACTGCCCCTGTGAACCTCAGTGAACTTGGGAAAAGGTATTGGAAAATCCTCATAAAATGGCATTCAAAGTAAAACATTACTGAGATTACAAGTTTTATATCTTAATAGCTTCATGCCTCTGACCTCCTGGTTTCAGGCTCTTGACAACAGGCTGAATGTAGTTTATTGTACATTCTTAGGGGATTATACATAAGATTTGTGGGGACAGAGAGATATACCTTATTAAATGCAGGGTATTAGAATATATTCTTTTTTTCTTTTCTTTTCTTTTTTTTTTTAGTTTTTTATTTTTTTAATTTTAAAATCTTTAATTCTTACATGCGTTCCCAAACATGAACCCCCCTCCCACCTCCCTCCCCATAACATCTCTCTGGGTCATTATTAAATAAAGTAACTTTTTAAAAGAAGCATAAAAACAGAGGGTGATTTTGAAGAGCAAATAAGTGGACTATATGGTTTAATATTATTAGGCAGAAACAGTCATATCAATATGGTATATTGTCTGCTGGGAAATCCAGATCATAAACTGAATCTGTTTTGCCCCGTTTGATCTATTCATTCATTTAATGTTTATTTATTGAACATCTTTCATGTGCTCAGTCATGTTTTAGGCACTGTGGATACAATGGTGAACAGAACAAAGTTCCTGCTTTCAATAGAGTTTGCATTCTAGAGGATGATGCAGGCAGTGAATAAATAAATAAGTAAATAAATAAATACTGTATAATGTCAGAGTAATAAGGGCTGTGAGGCTTATGAACCAAGATAAAAAAGGGGATAAAGAATAAATAAATAACACTGATCAGAAGACGTACCTTTGATGAGGTGATATTGAGCAGAGACTTGAATGAAGGAGGGCATGTAAATTTCAAGAAGAAGAGCATTTTAGACAGAGAGAACAGAATGTGAAAAGTCCTGATGTGGGAGCTTGCTTGACATGTTGAGGAAACAGGAAGGAGACCAAAGTAATATTGTGTATATACATGTATTGTTGTTGTTATTGTTTAGTTGCTAAGTCATTTCCAACTCTTTTGTGACCCCACAGACTGTAGCCCCCCATGGGATTTCCCAGGCAAAAAAAACCTGGAGTGGTTTGCCATTTCTTTCTTCAGGGGATCTTCCTGGCCGAAGGATTGAACTTACATCTTCTGCCTTGGCAGTTGGATTCTTTATCACTGAAACATCAGGGAGGTGCCATATACATGTGTGTGTATATATATATATATATATATATATATATATATATATATATATATATATATATATATATATATGTTTATATGTAAATATATATATTTGAAATAATTTAGATGGAAGTTGTTGGAACATTTTTTGATTACTAATTTAATCTCCTTACTAATTATAGGTTTGTTCACATTATCAGTTTATTCCTGATTTAGTCTCGGTAGGTTGTATTTTTTATTTTTAGTAATTTATCCATTTCTCCCAGGTTATCGAGATTGTTGGCATGTAATTATTGCTAGTACTTTATGATCTCTTTTTTTCAGTTCAGTCGCTCAGTCGTGTCTGACTCTTTGTGATCCCATGAATCGCAGTACAACAGGCCTCCCTGTCCATCACCAACTCCCGGAGTTCACTCAAACTCACGTCCATCGAGTCAGTGATGCCATCCAGCCATCTCATCCTCTGTCGTCCCCTTCTCCTCCTGCCCCCAATCCCTCCCAGCATCAAAGTCTTTTCCAATGAGTCAACTCTTCGCATGAGATGGCCAAAGTACTGGAGTTTCAGCTTTAACATCATTCCTTCCAAAGAAATCCCAGGGCTGATCTCCTTCAGAATGGACTGGTTGGATCTCCTTGCAGTCCAAGGGACTCTCAAGAGTCTTCTCCAACACCACAGTTCAAAAGCATCAATTCTTTGGTGCTCAGCTTTCTTCACAGTCCAACTCTCACATCCATACATGACCACAGGAAAAACCATAGCCTTGACTAGATGGACCTTAGTCGGCAAAGTAATGTCTCTGCTTTTCAATATGCTATCTAGGTTGGTCATAACATTTCTTCCAAGGAGTAAGCGTCTTTTATTTTCATGGCTGCAGTCCACCATCTGCAGTGATTTTGGAGCCCAAAAAAATTAAGTCTGACACTGTTTCCACTGTTTCCTCATCTATTTCCCATGAAGTGATGGGACTGGATGCCATGATCTTCGTTTTCTGAATGTTGAGCTTTAAGCCAACGTTTTCACTCTCCTCTTTCACTTTCATCAAGAGGCTTTTTAGCTCCTCTTCACTTTCTCCCATAAGGGTGGTGTCATCTGCATATCTGAAGTTATTGATATTTCTCCTGGCAATCTTGATTCCAGCTTGTGTTTCTTTCAGTCCAGCATTTCTCATGATGTACTCTGCATATAAGATAAATAAGCAGGGTGACAATATACAGTCTTGACACACTCCTTTTCCTATTTGGAACCAGTCTGTTGTTCCATGTCAAGTTCTAACTGTTGCTTCCTGACCTGCATACAGATTTGTCAAGAGGCAGGTCAGGTGTTCTGCTCTTCCCATCTCTTTCAGAATTTTCCACAGTTTATTGTGATCCACACAGTCAAAGGCTTTGGCATAGTCAATAAAGCAGAAATAGATATTTTTCTGGATCTCTCTTGCTTTTTTCATGATCCAGCGGATGTTGGCAATATGATCTCTGGTTCCTCTGCCTTTTATAAATCCAGCTTGAACATCTGGAAGTTCACAGTTCATGTATTGCTGAAGCCTGGCTTGGAGAATTTTGAGCATTACTTTACTAGTGTGTGGGATGAGTGCAAAAATTCAGTAGTTTGAGCATTCTTTGGCATTGCCTTTCTTTGGGATTGGAATGAAAACTGACCTTTTCCAGTCCTGTGGCCATTACTGGGTTTTCAAAATTTGCTGGCATACTGAGTGCAGCACTTTCACAGCATCATCTTTCAGGATTTGAAATAGCTCAACTGGAATTCCATCACCTCCACTAGCTTTGTTCCTAGTGATGCTTTCTAAGGCCCACTTGACTTCACATTCCAGGATGTCTGGCTCTAGATGAGTGATCACACCATCGTGATTACCTGGGTCATGAAGATCTTTTTTGTACAGTTCTTCTGTGTATTCTTGCCACCTCTTCTTAATATCTTCTGCTTCTGTTAGGTCCCTACCATTTCTGTCCTTTATCGAGCCCATCTTTGCATGAAATGTTCCCTTGGTATCTCTAGTTTTCTTGAAGAGATCTCTAGTCTTTCCCACCCTGCTGTTTTCCTCTATTTCTTTGCATTGATTGCTGAAGAAGGCTTTCTTATCTCTTCACTCTTGCCATCTCTTGTTTGACCACTTCCAATTTGCCTTGATTCATGGATCTGACATTCCAGGTTCCTATGTAATATTGCTCTTTACAGCATTGGACCTTGCTTCTGTCACCGGTCACATCCACAGCTGGGTATTGTTTTTGCTTTGGCTCCATCCCTTCATTCTTTCTGGAGTTATTTCTCCACTGATCTCCAGTAGCATATTGGGCACCTACTGACCTGGGGAGTTCCTCTTTCAGTATCCTATCATTTTGCCTTTTCATACTGTTCATGGGGTTCTCAAGGCAAGAATACTGAAGTGGTTTGCCATTTCCTTCCCCAGTGGACCACATTCTGTCAGACCTCTCCACTATGACCCGCCCGTCTTGGGTTACCCCACAGGCATGGCTTGATTTCATTGAGTTAGACAAGGCTGTGTCCTAGTGTGATTAGATTGACTCATTTTCTGTGAGTATGGTTTCAGAGTGTCTGCCCTCTGATGCCCTCTTGCAACACCTACCATCTTACTTGGGTTTCTCTTACCTTGGGCGTGGGTTATCTCTTCATGGCTGCTCCAGCAAAGCGCAGCTGCTGCTCCAAATTTATTTCTTTCTAATTGAAAGATAATTGCTTCATAATATTGTGTTGATTTCTGTGTAGAACAACTGGATCAGCCATTGTTTGTTGTTCAGTCACTCAGTCATGTCCGACTCTTTGCAACTCCATGGACTGCAGCACACTAGGCCTCCCTGTCACTCACCATCTTCCAAAGTTTGCCCAAGTTCATGTCCATTGCATTGGTGATACCATTCAGCCATATCATCCTCTGATGCCCTCTTCTCCTCTGCCCTCAATCTTTCCCAGCATCAGGGTTTTTTCCAGTGAGTTGGCTGTTTGCATCAGAGGCCCAAAATACTAAAGTTTCAGCCTCAGCATCAGTCCTTACAATGAGTATTCAGGGTTTATTGCCCTTAAGATTGACTTTTTTGATCTTCTTACTGTCCAAGGAACTTTCAGGATTCCCTTTACAACTTCACAATGGTGTGTTGGTTTCTCCTGTACAATAACTGAATCATCTATAATTATACTTGTATCCCCTTCCTCTTGAGCCTCCCTCTCCTCCCCTCATCCCACCCCTGTAGATCATCACAGAGCGCCATTTTGGGCTCCCTGTGTTATATAGCAACTTCTCACCTCCTATTTGAGCTCCTATAATTTTAATTTATGTGACATCAGTTTTTGTTGTAATATCTCCTCTAGAATTTCTTTTTTTTAAATTTTATTCTTCTGTTTTCCGTAGTTACTCTGGTTGAAGATTTTAAAATTGTATTTTCATTCTAAAAGAACAAACAATATTTTTTATTGTTTGTTTCATTTATTCATGCTTTGGTATATGCTTTGTAAATATTTCCTCCCATTCCATAGGTTGCCTTATCATTTTTTAAATTGTTACTTTTCCCGTGTAGTTTTTAAATATGATGTAGTTATACATGTTGATATCTGTTTTTATTGCTTGTGCTTTTAGTGTCATACCAAAATCACTGCCCAGTCCAATATTAAGGACTTTCTTCCCTATGTTTTCTTCTAAGAGTTTCAGGGTATCAGGTCTTAGGTTTAATCTTTTATCCTATTTCAAGTTAACTTTTGTGAGTGGTATAAGATAGGGACCCAGTTTAATTTTTCTGCATCTGATTATTCAATTTTCCTAATATAATTTGCTGACCATACTTTTTTCATTGAGTGTTTTTCGAACCTGTGTCAAATATTGGTTGACCATATATGTGGAGTTTATTTCTGGGCTCTCAATTCTATTCTATTGCTCTGTGTGTATGTGTTATGCAAATGTCATAACATTTTGATTACTGTAACAATGTAGTATAGTTTGAAATTAGGAAGTGTGATTATTTCATCTTTGTTCTTTTTTCTTATGATTGTTTTGGATATTTGGAGTCTTTTGTGGTTCCACAAAAATGTGATTTTTTTTTTCTATTTCTGTCAAAAATGTCATTGAAATTTTGATAGAGATTCTATTTAATCTACAGATGGCTTTGGATACTTGAGCATTTTAACACTCTAAATTCTTCCAATCCATGAACACAAGATAGGTATCTTTCCATTTGTTTCTGTCTTTTTCAGTTGCTTTCATTATGGTCTATAGTTTTCATTGTACGTATGTTTCCTAAAGGCAGTTGACCCTTGAAAAACATGAGTTTGAACTGTGCAGATCCACATACATGAATTTTTTTTCAGTAATAAATACTACAGTACAACATAATTCACAATTGGTTGAATCCATGGAGGTGGAAGATGGGGTTACAGAGGAACAGCATACATGGAGGACATATGCCTATAAGCTATATGCAGACATTTGGCTGCACAGGGCATCAGTACCACAACCCCATATTGTTCAAGGGAAAACTGTATTTCACTGCTTTTGATAATGTTGTAAATGGGTTACCTTTTTTTCCGATGTTTTGTGTTAGTGTATAGAAATTAAACTGATTTTATATGTTTAATTTATATCCTGCAACTTTATTGAATTGGTTGATTAGGTCCAATATTTTTGTGGCTGACTCTTTAGAATTTTTCGAAGTATGGGATCATATCATCTGCAGACAATCATAATTTTCTTTTTTCCTTTCCAATTTAGATTCCCTTTATTTTCTCTTTTTTAATTTTTTAAATTATGAAAATGTTATAACACATTGACAGGAGACTTGGCAAATACAGAACAAAATTACATATCAGCTCAGTTCATTCTCTTAGTTGTGTCCAACTCTTTACAACCCCATGAACTGCAGCACGCCAGGCCTCCCTGTCCATCACCAACTCCCGGAGTCTACCCAAACCCATGTGCATTGAGTTAGTGATGCCATCCAAACATCTCATCCTCTGTCGTCCCTTTCTCCTCCTGTCCTCAGTCCTTCCCAGCATCTGGGTCTTTTCCAATGAGTCAGCCTTTCACTTCAGGTGGCCAAAGTATTGGAGTTTCAGCTTTAACACCAGTCCTTCCAAAGAACACCCAGGACTGATCTCCTTTAGGATGGATTGATTGGATCTCCTTGCAGTCCAAGGGACTCTCAAGAGTCTTCTCCAACACCACAGTTCAAAAGCATCAATGCTTCAGCACTCAGCTTTCTTTATAGTCCAGCTCTAATATCCATAAATGACCACTGGAAAAACCATAGCCTTGACAAGATGGACCTTTGTTGACAAAGTAATGTCTCTGCTTTTTAATATGCTATCTAGGTTGGTCATAACTTTCCTTCCAAAGAGCAAGCATCTTTTAATTTCATGGCTGCAATCACCATCCACAGTGATTTTGGAGCCCCCCAAAAATAAAGTTAGCCACTGTTTCCACTGTTTCCCCATCTATTTGCTATGAAGTGATGGGACTGGATGCCATGATCTTAGTTTTCTGAATGTTGAACTTTAAGACAACATTTTCACTCTCCTCTTTCACATTCATTAGGAGGCTCTTTAGTTCTTTGCTTTCTGCCATAAGGGAGGTGTCATCTGCATATCTGAGGTTATTGATATTTCTCCCGGCAATCTTGATTCCAGCTTGTGCTTCATCCAGCCCAGGGTTTCTCATGATGTACTCTGCATATAAGTTCAATAAGCAGGGTGACAATATACAGCCTTGACGTACTCCTTTCCCAATTTGGAACCAGTCTGTTGTTCGATGTCCAGTTCTAACTGTTGCTTCCTGACCTGCATACAGATTTCTCAAGAGGCAGGTCAGGTGTTCTGCTCTTCCCATCTCTCTCTCTCTCTCTCTCTCTCTCTCTCTCTCTCTCTCTCTTTTCTTTTTGCTATTCCCATCTCTTTCAGAGAGATTCCAAACTCTTTCACAGTTTAGTGTGAGCCACACAGTCAAAGGCTTTGGCATAGTCAATAAAGCAGAATGAGATGTTTTTCTGGAACTCTCTTGCTTTTTCCATGATCCAGCGGATGTTGGCAATATGATCTCTGGTTCCTCTGCCTTTTATAAATCCAGCTTGAACATCTGGAAGTTCATAGTTCATGTATTGCTGAAGCTTGGCTTGGAGAGTTTTGAGCATTACTTTACTAGTGTGTGAGATGAGTGCAAATATTCAGTAGTTTGAGCATTCTTTGGCATTGCCTTTCTTTGGGATTGGAATGAAAACTGACCTTTTCCAGTCCTGTGGCCATTGCTGAGTTTTCAAAATTTGCTGACATACTGAGTGCAGCACTTTCACAGCATCATCTTTCAGGATTTGAAATAGCTCAACTGGAATATCATCACCTCCACTAGTTTTGTTCATAGTGATGCTTCCTAGGCCCACTTGATTTGACATTCCAAAATGTCTGGCTGTAGTGGGGTGATCACACCATCATTATTATATTGTTCATGAAGATCATTTTTTTTTTGTACAGTTCTTCTGTGTATTCTTACCACCACTTCTTAATATCTTCTGCTTCTGTTAGGTCCCTACCATTTCTGTCCTTTATTGAGCCCATGTTTACATGAAATGTTCCCTTGGTATCTCTAATTTTCTTGAAGAGATCTGTAGTCTTTCCCATTCTGATGTTTTCCTCTATTTCTTTGCATTGATCGCTGAGGAAGGCTTTCTTATCTCTCCTTGCTATTCTTTGGAACTCTGAATTCAAATGGGTATTTCTTTCCTTTTTTCCTTTGCTTTTCCCTTCTCTTCTTTTCACAGCTATTTGTAAGGCCTCCTCAGATAGCCATTTTGCTTTTTCACATTTCTTTTTCTTGGGGATGGTCTTGATCCCTGCCACCTGTACAATGTCATGAACCTCCATCCCTAGTTCATCAGGCAGTCTGTCTATCAGATCTCATACCTTAAATCTATTTTTCACTTCCACTGTATCGTCATAAGGGATTTGATTTAGGTCATACCTGAATGGTGTAGTGGTTTCCCCCACTTTCTTCAATTTAAGTCTGAATTTGGCAATAAGGTGTTCATGATCTGAGCTGCAGTCACCTCCCAATCTTGTTTTTGTTGACTGTATAGAGCTTCTGCATCTTTGGCTGCAAAGAATATAATCTGTCTGATTTCGGTGTTGACCATCTGGTGATGTCCATGTGTAGAGTCTTCTCTTGTGTTGTTGGAAGAGGGTGTTTGCTATGAGCAGTGCGTTCTCTTGGCAAAACCCCATTAGCCTTTGCCCTGCTTCATTCTGTACTCCAAGGCCAAATTTGCCTGTTACTCCAGGTGTTTTATGACTTCCTACTTTTGCATTCCAGTCCCCTATAATGAAAAGGACATCCTTTTTTGGTGGTTGATGTCTACATATTTGTGAATCTTCCAGTTTTCTTTCTGTTATTCTTCTCTAGTTTCATTCCATTGTGGAAAGAGTAGATACCTGATGTTTTCAGTCTTAAACTTATTAAGATGTGTTTTGTCACTTAATACATGATTTACCTCAGATAATATTCCATGTGAATATTTTCTTTGACAGGTCCACAGTTTTCTAAAGTGGCCTATGGTATTGTTCATGTTCTCTGTTTCCTGTTGATCTTATGTGTGGATGTTCTATTCATTAGTATTGAGAAATTCTTCTATTGTTGTGTTGATGTCTAGTTCTCCTTCTAGGTTTTTTTTTTTTTGGAGTGTTCAACAAATGTTTAATCAAGGATTCTATAATGAATCAGTATTGAATTTAAAAGATATTCATGTGTGTTAAAAGTGATTAAAATGCAGATTTCACCTCCAATAATCAATTATATTTTTTCTTTAAGAACGCCATATCCATTTAACCTTATTTATAGCACTACAGATTCATATTTTTCATGTTTATACTAATTTAGGTGTTTTCAATTATGAAAAACAGTAATTTATTACCTAATAAATTTTGAAGACAAAAGGAGAAAGGAGCAGCAGAAGATGAGATGTTTAGATAGTTATAGCATCACTGACTCAGTGGACATGTATCTGAGAAAATTCTGGGAGATAGTGAAGGACAGAGAAGCCTGGCATACTGCAGTCCATGGGGTCACAAAGAGTTGGACACAACTTAGTGACTGAACAACAACAGTATAGAGAATAACTATAGTTATGAATTATTTATGCTGTTAATAACAGATAATTCCTTTTTCCTTGCATATTATTTACTTGGGTTAATCTTTTCTTATTTCAGGTGTATTTTGATTTTATAAAAATACCTCTTCATATGTACCCCACTATGATTTTTAAGTGGCAATAATGAGTAGTGACACTTCTCCTAGACCATTTAGGAAGAGATGGATCTTAAGGACTACCTTTTAGTTGGTTTACAAATAATGATTTCTTCATTGATGACACACACTCCATAGAATATTAGACATAAAAGGACGTAGAAGGAAACTATATGCAAGTTAAAAAGAAAGCCCTCAGAATGTGAGAAAATAATGGCAAACAACAACTGACAAAGAATTAATCTCCTTTTAGTTCAGTCATAGCATTTGTTTAACATATTTGGGTGCTCTGATTTTCAGTTCATATATATTTATACTCATTATATTTTTCTGATTTCCTGATCCTTTTATCATTTTAAATATCCTTTTTTGTCTCTTATGAACATTTTGAACTTAAAGTCTGTTTTGTTTGCTACAAATATGGCTACATCTACTCCTTTTTTTCTCTTCCATTTGGATGGAATATATTTTTTCATTCTTTCACTTTCAGCCTATATGTAGCCTTAAATATAAAATTAGTCTCCTCTATACTACAAAGCTACAGCCATCAAGACAGTATGATACTAGTTCAAAAAACAGAAATATAGAGCAATGGAACTGGATAGAAAACCCACAGATAAACCAACGCACCTATAGTCACCTAATCTATGACAAAGGAGGAAAGAATATATACCATGAAGGAAAGATAGTTTCTTCAATAAGTGGTGCTGGGAAAACTAGACAGCTCTATGTAAAAGAATGAAGTTAGAACACTCCCCAACACTGTTACCAAAAATGAACTCAAAATGGATTAAAGACCTATTGCAAGGCTGGATACTATAAAACTGATAAGGAAAACATAGGCAGAACACTCTTTAATATAAATCACAGCAATGTCTTTTTGGATCCATCTCCTAGAGTAGTGACAACAAAACCAAAAATAAACAAGTGAGACCCAATTAAACTTATAAGATTTTGCATGGTTAAAGAAACCATAAACAAGACAAAAAGAGAACCCTCAGAATGCAAAAAAAAAAAAAATTTTTTTTCAAACAATACAACTGACAAGGGATTAATCTTCAAAATATATGAAAAGCTCATGAAGCTCAATATAAAAAAAAAACAAAAAACCCAATAAAAAATGGGCAGAAGCCCTAAATAAACATTTATCCAAAGAAGACACAGATGCATGAAAAGATGCCCAATGTCCCTAATTATTATAGAAATGCAAATCGAAACTGCAATGAAATATTAGCTCACACCAGTTGGAATGGTCATCATGAAAAAAATCAACAAACAATAAATCCTGGAGAGGATGTGGAGGAAAAGGAACCCTCCTACACTACTGGTGAGAGTTTAAATTGGTACAGCCACTATTGAGAACAATATGTAAGTTCTTTTAAAACCTAAAAATAAAACTACCATATGATCCAGCAATCCCACTCCTGGGCATTTACCCAGAAAAAAACATAACTGAAAAGATCCATGCCCTCCAATGTTCATTGCAACATTGTTTACGATAGCCAAGATATGGAAGTAAACGAAGTGCCCATCAACATAGGAATGGAGAAAGAAGATATGGTACATATATTCGATGGAATATTAGCCATAAAAAGCACAAAATTATGCCATTTTCAAAGATGTGGATAGACCCAGAGACTAAATCAGAAAGAGAAAAACAACAACAACAAAATTATATATTAGTGCATACATTACTGAGCAACTAACATACACACCGTACATATATGTGGAATCTAGAAAATTGGTACAGATGAACTTAATTGCAAAGCAGAAATAGAGACACAGACATAGAGAACAAATGTACAGATACTAAAGCATGGACAGGGATAGGATGGATTGGGAGATTAGGATACACACACACACGTACACACACACACATTCAGTTCAGTTCAGTTGAGTCGCTAAATCGTGTCCGACTCTTTACGACCCCATGAACCACAGCATGCCAGGCCTACCTGTCCATCACCAACTCCCAGAGTCCACCCAAACCCATGTCCATCAAGTTGGTGACGCCATCAAACCATCTCACCCTCTGTTGTCCCTTTCTCCTCCTGCCCTCAACCTTTCCCAGCATCAGGAGTTTTCCAAATAAGTCAGCTCTCCGCATCAGGTGGCCAAAGTATTGGAGTTTCAGCTTCAGCATCAGTCCTTCCAGTGAATATTCAGGACTGATCTCCTTTAGGATGGACTGGTTTGATCCCCTTGCAGTCCAAGGGACTCTCAAGAGTCTTCTCCAACACCACAGTTCAAAAGCATCAATTCTTTGGCACTCAGCTTTCTTTGTAGTCCAACTCTCACATCTATAAATGATCACTAGAAAAACCATAGCTTTGACTAGATGGACCTTTGTTGGCAAAGTAATGTCTCTGCTTTTTAATATTCTGTCTAGGTTGGTCATAACTTTCCTTCCAAGGAGCAAGCGTCTTTTAATTTCATGGCTGCAATCACCATCTGCAGTGATTTTGGAGCCCAGAAAAATAAAGTCAGCCACTGTTTCCACTGTTTCTCCATCTATTTGCCATGAAGTGATGGGACCAGATGCCATGATCTACTATGCATAAAATAGATAACTAGTGAGAACTGACTGTATAGCATAGGAAACTACTCCATGCCCTGTGATGACTTAAATGGGAAGGAAATCCAAAACAGAGAGTATATATATATATATATATATATATATATATATATATACACACACACACATATAGCTGATTCTCATTGCTGTACAGCAGAAACTGACACAACATTGTAAAGCAACTATATTCCAATAAAAAATTAAAATGAGTCTTTTGTAGATAGTATATATTAGATTTTGTTTGTTGAAATGCATGAAGTCACTATATTATTTTGATTGGAGAGTTAAATCCATATATATTTAATGTAGTTATTAATAGGGAAGAAATTACAACTGCCATTTTGTTAATTGTTTTCTGTTTAATTTGCAACTCTTTTGTCCCTCTTTTCCTCTTGCTATCTTTCGTTGTGTTTCCTTGATTTTTGTAGCAACATGCTTTCATTCTTTTCCAATTTTCTTTTGTGTATTTTTATAATTTTTTTGTGATTTACATGGGAATTATATAAAATACCTTATAGTTATAACAATCTATTTTTTGTCCATAATGATTTCAATTGCATACAGAAATTCTACTTTTTTTCACTTCTTCCCCCCCCACACTTCATGTTATTGATGTCACAAATTATATAATTTGTATTCTGTATCCATTAGCACATTTTATAATAGTGATATTTTTATACGTTGGTCTTTTAGCTTCTATACCAGAGTTAAGTGATTTATGCCTTACCATTAGAGTATTATAATATTCTGTGTTGTTTATATATTTACCTTTGCCAGTGAAATTAATGCTTTCATGTTGCTTTCTATCATCCTTATGTTTCATATTGAAGGACTCCTTTTACTGTTTATTCTAAGCCAAGTATAGTGGTAATGAAATCCCTCAGCCTTTGTTTATCCAGGGAAGTCTTTATCCTTCCTGTTTTGAGGACCATTTTTCCAAAAATAATATTCTTATTTGGCAGATTTTCCCTTTCAGCACTTTGAATATACCGTCCTACTCCCTGTTGTTCAGCAAGATTTCTGCTGACAAATCCACTGATAGTTTTATAAGAATTCCCTTTGGCTAAGTCTCTTTTCTCTTGAAGATTTCAAAAATATTTGTCTTTTTGATATTTAACAATTTGATTATAATGTGTCTCAGGGTAGATTACTTTATTTATCATAATTGGAATTCACTGGGCTTCTGATGCTACTGGAAATCAGAGGAAAAATAACTCCGGAAAGAATGAACAGACATAGCCAAAGCAAAAACAACACCCAGTTGTGAATGTGACTGGTGATGGAAGCCAGGTCTGATGCTGTAAAGAACATTGTTGCATAGGAACCTGGAATGTTAGGTCCATGAATCAAGGCAAATTGGATGTGGTCAAACAGGAGATAGCAAGAGTGAACAGCAACATTTTAGGAGTCAGTGAACTAAAATCAACTGGAATGGGTAAATCTAACTCAGATGACCATTATCCGCTATTATGGGCAAGAATTCCTTAGAAGAAATGGAATAGCCATCATAGTCAACAAAAGAGTCTGAAATGCAGTGCTTGGATGCAATCTTAAAAATGACAGAATGATCTCTGTTCATTTCCAAGGCAAACCATTCACTATCACAAGAAGAAGCTGAAGTTGAATGGTTCTATGAGGACCTACAAGACATTTTAGAACTAACACCCCCAAAATGTGTCATTTTCATAATAGGGGACTGGAATGCAAAAGGAGAAGGTTAAGGAACACTTGGAATAACAGGCAAATTTGGCCTTGGAGTACAGAATGAAGCAGGGAAAAGGCTAATAGAGTTTTGCCAAGAGAACGCACTGCTCATAGCAAACACCCTCTTCCAACAACACAAGAGAAGACTCTACACATGGACATCACCAGATGGTCAACCACGAACTCAGACTGATTATATTCTTTGCAGCCAAAGATGGAGAAGCTCTATACAGTCAGCAAAAGCAAGACTGGGAAGTGACTGTGGCTCAGATCATGAACTCCTTATTGCCAAATTCAGACTCAATTGAATAGAGTGGGGAAAACAACTAGACCAATCAGCTATGACCTAAATCAAATCAATTATGATTATATAGTGGAAATGAGAAACAGATTTAAGGGACTAGATCTGATAGACAGTGTGCCTGATAAACTACAGATGGAGGTTCATGACACTGTACAGGAGACAGGGATTAAGACCATCCCCAAGAAAAAGAAATGCAAAAAAGCAAAATGGCTATCTGAGGAGGCCTTACAAATAGCTGTGAAAAGAAGAGAAGAGAAATGCAAAGGAGAAAAGGAAAGATATACCCATTTGAATTCAGAGTTCCAAAGAATAGAAAGGATAGATAAGAAAGCCTTCCTCAGTGGCTGTACAGGTTTGCATTCCCACCAACAGTGTAAGAGGGTTCCCTTTTCTCCACACTCTCTCCAGCATTTATTGTTGTAGACTTTTGGATCGCAGCCATTCTGACTGGTGTGAAATGGTACCTCATTGTGGTTTTGATTTGCATTTCTCTTATAATGAGTGATGTTGAGCATCTTTTCATATGTTTGTTAGCCATCCATATGTCTTCTTTGCAGAAATGTCTATTTAGTTCTTTGGCCCATTTTTTGATTGGGTCATTTATTTTTCTGGATTTGAGCTGCAGGAGTTGCTTGCATATTTTTGAGATGAATTGCTTGTCAGTTGCTTCATTTGTTATTATTTTCTCCTATTCCAAAGGCTTTCTTTTCACCTTGCTTATAGTTTCCATTGTTGTGCAGAAGCTTTTGATTTTAATTAGATCCCATTTGTTTATTTTTGCTTTTATTTCCAGTATTCTTGGAGGTGGGTCGTAGAGGATCCTGCTGTGATTTATTTTGGAGAGTGTTTTGCCTATGTTCTCCTCTAGGAGTTTTATAGTTTCTGGTCTTACATTTAGATCTTTAATCCATTTTGAGTTTGTTTTTGTGTATGGTGTCAGAAAGTGTTCTAGTTTCATTCTTTTACAAGTGGTTGACCAGTTTTCCCAGCACCACTTGTTAAAGAGATTGTCTTTAATCCATTGTATATTCTTGCCTCCTTTGTCGAAGATAAAGTGTCCATAGGTGTGTAGATTTATCTCTGGGCTTTCTGTTTTGTTCCATTGATCTATATTTCTGTCTTTGTGCCAGTACCATATTGTCTTGATTACTATGGCTTTGTAGTAGAGCCTGAAGTCCGGCAGGTTGATTCCTCCAGTTCCATTCTTCTTTCTCAAGATTGTTTGGCTATTTGAGATTTTTTGTATTTCCATACAAATTGTGAAATTATTTGTTCTAGCTCTGTGAAAAATACTTCTGGTAGCTTAATAGGGATTGCATTGAATCTGTACAGCCACTATGGAGAACAGTGTAGAGATTCCTTAAAAAACTGGAAATAGAACTGCCTTATGACCCAGTAATCTCACTGCTGGGCATACACACTGAGGAAATGATAATTGAAAGAGACACGTGTACCCCAATGTTCATTGCAGCATTGTTTATAATAGCCAGGACATGGAAACAACCTAGATACCCATCAGCAGATGACTGGATAAGAAAGCTGTGGTACATATACACAATGGAGTATTACTCAGCCAGTAAAAAGAATACATTTGAATCAGTTCTAATGAGGTGGATGAAACTGGAGCTGATTATACAGAGTGAAGTAAACCAGAAAGAAAAACACCAATATACTATCCAAACACATATATATGGAATTTAGAAAGATGGTAACGACAACCCTGTATGGGAGACAGCAAAAGAGACACAGATGCATAGAACAGTTTTTTGAACTCTGAGGGAGAGGGAGAGGGAGAGGGTGGGATGATTTGGGAGAATGGCATTGAAACATGTGTAATATCATATAAGAAACAAATCACCAGTCTAGGTTTGATGCAGGATACAGGATGCTTGGGGCTGGTGCACTGGGATGACCCAGAGAGATGGTATGCAGAGGGAGGTGGGAGGCGTGTTCAGGATTGGGAACATGTGTCCACCTGTGGTGGATTCATGTTGATGTATGGCAAAACCAATACAGTATTGTAAAGTAAAATAAAGTAAAATTAAAAAAAAAAGAAAAAAAAAAAGGAAAGCCTTCCTCAGTGATCAATGCAAAGAAATAGAGGAAAACAATAGAATGGGAAAGACTAGAGATCTCTTCAAGAAAATTAGAGATACCAGGGGAACATTTCATGGAAAGATGGGCTCAATAAAGGACAAAAATGGTATGGACCTAACAGAAGCAGAAGATACTAAGAAGAGGTGGCAAGAATACACAGAACTGTACAAAAACGATCTTCATGACCCAGATAATCACGATGGTGTGATCACTCACCTAGAGCCAGACATCCTGCAATGTGAAGTCAAGTGGGCCTTAGAAAGCATCACTATGAGCAAAGCTAGTAGAGGTGATGTAATTCCAGTTGAGCTATTTCAAATCTTAAAAGATAATGCTGTGAAAGTGTTGCACTCAATATTCCAGCAATATTGGAAAACTCAGCAATGGCCACAGGACTGGAAAAGGTCAGTTTTCATTCCACTCCCAAAGAAAGGCAATGCCAAAGAATGCTCAAACTACTGCACAGTTGCACTCATCTCACATGCTAGCAAAGTAATGCTCAAAATTCTCCAAGCCAGGCTTCAACAGTACATGAACTGTGAACTTACAAATATTCAAGCTCAATTTAGTAAAGGCAGAAGAACCAGAGATCAAATTGCCAACATCTGCTGGATCATTGAAAAAGCAAGAGAGTTCCAGAAAACCATCTATTTTAGCTTTATTGACTATGCCAAAGCCTTTGACTGTGTGGATCACAAGAAACTGTGGAAAATTCTGAAAGAAATGGGAATACCAGACCACCTGACCTGCCTCTTGAGAAACCTATATGCAGGTCAGGAAGTAACAGTTAGAACTGGGCATGGAACAACAGACTGGTTCCAAATAGGAAAAGGAGTACGTCAATGCTGTATATGTCTCCATGTTTATTTAACTTATATGGAGATTACATCCTGAGAAATGCTGGGCTGGATGAATCACAAGCTGGAATCAAGATTGTCGGGAGAAATATCAATAACCTCAGATATGCAGATGACACCACCTTTGTGGCAGAAAGTGAAGAAAAACTAAAGAGCCTCTTGATGAAATTGAAGAGGAGAGTGAAAATGTTGGCTTAAAGTTCAACACTCAGGGAACTAAGACCATGGTATGTGGTTTCATCACTTCATGGCAAATAGATGGGAAAACAGTGGAAACAGTGGCAGACTTCATTTTGGGAGGCTCCAAAATCACTGAAGATGTTTACTGCATCGATGAAATTAAAAGATGCTTACTCTTTGGAAGCAAGGTTATGATCGACCTAGACAGCATATTAAAAGGCAGAGACATAACTTTACCAACAACAGTCCATCTAGTCAAGGCTATGGTTTTCCAGTAGTCATGTATGGATATGAGAGTTGAATTATAAAGAAATCTGAGCATCTAAGAATTGATGCTTTTGAACTGTGGGGTTGGAGAAAGCTCTTGAGTGTCCCTTTGACTGCAAGGAGATCCAACCCATCCATCCTAAAGGAAGCCAGTCCTGAATATTCATTGGAAGAACTAATGTTGAAGCTGAAACTCCAATACTTTGGCCACCTGATGTGAAGAGCTGTCTCATTTGAAAAGACCCTGATGCTGGGAAAGATTGAAGGTGCAGAAGGGGACAACAGAGGATGAGATGGTTGGATGGCATCACTGACTCACTATACCTGAATTTGAGTGACCTTTGGGAGTTGGTGATGGACTGAGAGGCCTGGTGTGCTGCAGTCTATGGGGTTGCAAAGAGTCGAACACGACTGAGCGACTGAACTGAACTGAACTGGTCTGAATGTAGATGTCCATTTTCCTCCTTAGGTTAGAGAAATTTTGTCATTCTTTCTTTAAATAAGCTTCCTGCCCTTTTCTCTCCCTCTTCTCTGTCTGGGATTCCAATCATGCGTAGTTGAATTTGTTTGATGTTGTTATGTAAGTCTCTTAAGCTTTCCTTACACTTTTTCTTTATGATTCTCTGGTTAATTTTAAGTGACTTTTCTTTGCTTTACTGATTTTTTCTTCTGACTGATGAAGTGTGATCATTAACACCTCTAGTGAATTTTTTGTTCAGGTATTTTTCAGTTCCAAAGTTTCTGTTTAGTTCATTTTTATATTTTCTCTTTGTTGGTATTCTAATTTCATTTATTCATCATTTCCTGAGCTTATTAAGCATCTTTATCATGGTTATTTTAAATTCCTTGTCAGGTAATTCATATAAATATTTTTCTTTTGGTTCAGTTTCTGGAGATTTTTTTTTTCATGTGATTGGGCTGTGTTCTGCTGTTTCTTCATGTTCCTTTATAAGTTTTTATTGGGATATGCACATTTGACAAAACAGCCACCTCTCCTTTACCTATTGACCTTATACAGTGAAAGACCTTTATCAGTCATCCCAGATAGAGATTCTGGTAGTCTCTCAAATATTTTCTGTGAATATATTTTCTCTGAACTTGTAAATTCCCTATTTTAGAGATATTTGCTTGGTTATTTTTTCAGGAGTTAATAATATCTTCTTCCTTCTAATGTCCATCTGTGGTACTCTAAAGTTTTTGTAGTGCTTCAGTAAGCTGTCCAGCTCTCTTTTGTTCTCAGTGGCCCCAGTCTTGTATAGTATTCTACATCCTGTCAATATTCTGAGTCTGGTGAGACAGAAACAAGTTCCTTGGCAGCATCCCTTTGTCCTCAAAAGCCAGAGTATTATGTGCTCCAATCATTTCTCTCCCTCTTCCCTCCCCAAGGGAGAACCTCTGAGTTGTATCAGCACGATATATGTATGTGTATGTATATATATATATATATATAATATATATATATGTAATTTAGAAAGATGGTAACATAACCTATATGCGAGACAGCAAAAGAGACACACATGTATAGAACAGTCTTTCGGACTCTGTGGAGAAGGTAGGGTGGGATGGTCTGAGAGAATAGCATTGAAACATGTATATTATCATATATGAAACAGATCGCCAGTTCTGTTCAGTTCATGAGACAGGGTGCTCAGGGCTGGTGCACTGGATGACCTAGAGGGATGGATGGGGAGGGAGGTGGGAAGGGGGTGCAGGATGGGGAACCCATGCACACCCATGGCTAATTCATGCCAATGTATGGCAAAAACCACTGCGATATTGTAAAGTAATTAGCCTCCAACTAAAAAAAAAAAACATCAATTCTTCCATGCTTAGCCCTCTTTGCGGCCCAACTCTCACATCCACACAAGATTACTGGAAATAAACATATCTTTGACTAAGATACAAACCTTTGTTGGCAAAGTGATATCTCTGCTTTTTGCTTTTTCATGTCCATCTAGGTTCATCATAGCTTTTCTTTCACGAATAAGCATCTTTTAATTTCATGGCTGCAATCACTGTCCATAGTGATTTTGGAGTCCAAGATGACAAAATCTGTCACTGCTCCACTCTTTTCCTTTCTACTTGTCAAGAAGTGGTGGAATTGGATGCCATGATCATAGTTTTTGAATATTGAGTTTTAAGCCAGCTCTTCTCTTTCACCCTCATTAAGAGGCTATTTAGTTCTTCAATTCTGCCATTAAAGTGGTATCTTCTGCATATCTGAGGTTGTTGATAAATAGAATGACTACCTGCTAAAATTGAAGATTTGAAAAAGATCAAGAGACCCCTAAAATAGTAACTAAAGTGCCCAAGATGCAATAACAATCACTCTTCATACTAAGAACAACAGCAACAACAACAACAACAACAAAACCACAAACACAATTCAAATAAAAAAAAGAAAGAAACATATTAACTGACACTATTACGGTTATCTGACAACAGTGTCAAGGTTGCTATCATAAAAATGCCTCAAAAGACAATTTAGAATTATCTTGAAAAAATCAGAAATTTAACCATAGAAAGGACTTGTTTTTAAAGAACCAAATGGAAAATGTGGACTAAAAAAAACTGTCAAAAATCGTTTATATTGCTAGATGGACACAGTACTAGAGTAGAGATGAAAGAGAACAGAATCAGTAAAACTGATGACAGATCACTGTCTTCAACTGACCCAGTCTGAACAAAGAAAAAAACAGAGAGGGAAAAAAGGAAAAAGCAAAAGCTCAGAGATCAGTAAACAATAACAAAAAAAAAGATTTATATCATTTGAGACCAGAAGGGGATGAAAAAGAATTTGGAGCTGAAAAGGTATATGATGAGGAAAGAAAAACAGACGGATAAAACAGAAAAAAAAAATAATAAAATTAGAGACTGGTTATTTAAACAAGATGGTGGATTGGGAAACCCAGACTATCCTTTTCAGAGAAGCACTGATTTAAAAATACAAAGATAATTACCCTCTGTGAGAAATCCAAAAACCATTTAAAGTTTCCTGCACCTAGCTGAGTGTGAAACCAGTTGCATCAAACTCATAAAAGTAATAGAAGTAATAAAATGTGTGGCTCTCATTTACCGCAGTCCTTCTCACTGTCTCAGGGTAGTGCACTTGGGAAAAAGTTCCCAGCTTTTGGCTTCTCCTAGGGAGGAAAAGAAGGCAGAAACACAAGTCTAATGTTTACTTTTCACTGAAATTCCCAGGGAATCGGTCTCTTTCTTGCCTGAATCTGGGTACTGGTAGGTATACACATCATATTGGGGATACTGAGAACAAGGGTTAAGTTTGAAGTAGTGTGAATTTACTTGTCGTAGTTCCCCCACCTACCCAGTTCAACACAGAATAAGGGGGAAAAAATCCCAAATTCTGGCTTCTCCTGAGGAGGAAAAGATTTGGCACATGTATCTAACATTCAAGTTTTGAAGGGGCTGGTCACTAGTTCACCTGTCTTAGAACGCTGACAGGACCTGGCATACTCTAGATGCCTGCAGGCCTCTGAGAACAAAGAGAACTGGAAGTTTTGCTGCTATTTCATAGGCCCACAGTATAGCAAACAGGC